>NC_092592.1:41752500-41754609 GCF_047663525.1 Anas platyrhynchos | reverse complement strand
TCACATATCAGAGTGCGTCTAACCCTAACCCTAACCCTAACCCTAACCCAACCCTAACCCTAACCCTAACCCTAACCCTAACCTCCTCTAACCTAACCCTAACCCTAACCCTAACCCTAACCCTAACCCTAACCCTAACCCTAACCCTAACCCTAACCCTAACCCTAACCCTAACCCTAACCCTAACCCTAACCCTAACCCTAACCCAACCCTAACCCTAACCCTAACCCTAACCCTAACCCTAACCCTAACCCTAACCCTACCCTAACCCTAACCCTAACCCTAACCCTAACCCTAACCCTAACCCTAACCCTAACCCTAACCCTAACCCTAACCCTAACCCTAACCCTAACCCTAACCCTAACCCTAACCCTAACCCTAACCCTAACCCTAACCCTAACCCTAACCCTAACCCTAACCCTAACCCTAACCCTAACCCTAACCCTAACCCTAACCCTAACCCTAACCCTAACCCTAACCCTAACCCTAACCCTAACCCTAACCCTAACCCTAACCCTAACCCTAACCCTAACCCTAACCCTAACCCTAACCCTAACCCTAACCCTAACCCTAACCCTAACCCTAACCCTAACCCTAACCTAACCCTAACCCTAACCCTAACCCTAACCCTAACCTAACCCTAACCCTAACCCTAACCCTAACCCTAACCCTAACCCTAACCCTAACCCTAACCCTAACCCTAACCCTAACCCTAACCCTAACCCTAACCCTAACCCTAACCCTAACCCTAACCCTAACCCTAACCCTAACCCTAACCCTAACCCTAACCCTAACCCTAACCCTAACCTAACCCTAACCCTAACCCTAACCCTAACCCTAACCCTAACCCTAACCCTAACCCTAACCCTAACCCTAACCCTAACCCTAACCCTAACCCTAACCCTAACCCTAACCCTAACCCTAACCCTAACCCTAACCCTAACCCTAACCCTAACCCTAACCCTAACCCTAACCCTAACCCTAACCCTAACCCTAACCCTAACCCTAACCCTAACCCTAACCCTAACCCTAACCCTAACCCTAACCTAACCCTAACCCTAACCCTAACCCTAACCCTAACCCTAACCCTAACCCTAACCCTAACCCTAACCCTAACCCTAACCCTAACCCTAACCCTAACCCTAACCCTAACCCTAACCCTAACCCTAACCCTAACCCTAACCCTAACCCTAACCCTAACCCTAACCCTAACCCTAACCCTAACCCTAACCCTAACCCTAACCCTAACCCTAACCCTAACCCTAACCCTAACCCTAACCCTAACCCTAACCCTAACCCTAACCCTAACCCTAACCCTAACCCTAACCCTAACCCTAACCCTAACCCTAACCCTAACCCTAACCCTAACCCTAACCTAACCCTAACCCTAACCCTAACCCTAACCCTAACCCTAACCCTAACCCTAACCCTAACCCTAACCCTAACCCTAACCCTAACCCTAACCCTAACCCTAACCCTAACCCTAACCCTAACCCTAACCCTAACCCTAACCCTAACCCTAACCCTAACCCTAACCCTAACCCTAACCCTAACCCTAACCCTAACCCTAACCCTAACCCTAACCCTAACCCTAACCCTAACCCTAACCCTAACCCTAACCCTAACCCTAACCCTAACCCTAACCCTAACCCTAACCCTAACCCTAACCCTAACCCTAACCCTAACCCTAACCCTAACCCTAACCCTAACCCTAACCCTAACCCTAACCCTAACCCTAACCCTAACCCTAACCCTAACCCTAACCCTAACCCTAACCCTAACCCTAACCCTAACCCTAACCCTAACCCTAACCCTAACCCTAACCCTAACCCTAACCCTAACCCTAACCCTAACCCTAACCCTAACCCTAACCCTAACCCTAACCCTAACCCTAACCCTAACCCTAACCCTAACCCTAACCCTAACCCTAACCCTAACCCTAACCCTAACCCTAACCCTAACCCTAACCCTAACCCTAACCCTAACCCTAACCCTAACCCTAACCCTAACCCTAACCCTAACCCTAACCCTAACCCTAACCCTAACCCTAACCCTAACCCTAACCCTAACCCTAACCCTAACCCTAACCCTAACCCTAACCCTAACCCT
>NC_092592.1:40095000-40102500 GCF_047663525.1 Anas platyrhynchos | reverse complement strand
CAGTTTTTATTATTGGATTAGGGGCATGCTCATTGTTCAGAGTTTTCAAGATATGTGTGACTTTTGCAGATGTAAGCGGCGAATTGCATTAAAGTGTGAATACAACAGAACGCGATGAAAATTAACTGGAAAGGAAAATTAGAATAATATTTTGCTATTATGTGCTCGGTCGGACTTTAATTTAGAGATATGGTTGGAGTGATCGTTGCGTGCCTATTGAACGTACACAGAGAAATTTACAAGTGGTTTGTGTTTATAGTCCGTACGCACAATGAAATGCAGCCCCAATAACATTTTTCAATTATTAGGGATTATAATGATATACACATAATGATGTACTGGAATCATCGTGAGTTAAATTATATCAGATCTGTGAGGGGTGATCCTCACAAAATTGAAATAAGCTGTGCCATACCAGTGCTTGCATACCTTCCCCAAAATACCAGGAGTATGTTATAATTTGGTATTCCAGAGGCATGGGAAGATATAAAAAATCAGAAAACATTTGGTTAATGGGTTTATCATGTTTATTTGAATAAGGAAGATTGAAACTCCATTTATGCCTAGCATAAATGCTTTAGAGATCTTAATTATTGATGAAAAATCTGCTGTGCTTCTAAATTTAAAGATATGACAATTTTATAGGAATTTTAATCACCTTCTACATTAGGAATTTTCAAGATTTTGTATTTATGAGGATGGCATGTGTTTTAGCCTTCTAAAGAGAGTTGTCGCTTATAATGTCAAAATGCCAGTAGGGTTTTGTTGCATACTGCGTGCGGTTTAGCGAGGAGGTCGGTGAGATACTCCTCAAGACGTGTTTTTTAAAAAACTACTGAATGTGATGTTCACTACCAGCAAAGTGCAGCAAATACAGGAGGAAAGCACACATGTGAAAAAGCTCTGTGAGAGCAGGAGTCCTTTGAAACAACTGAAGTGCATTTTAAATTCCCCAAATTTACGTCTGCTCGATCCGTGTGTTAATAGCTGGTTACCTAAATTTGATGTCGGTGTTGAATTTCGGGTTTGTGTTTCCTCTTGAGCATCACAGAACAACATTCCCCCATCAAATCTGTGGGTCAATTTACAGTTTCCCATAAGAAGTGTTACCGCTTGGTTAGTTGGCTTAAAAAAAGAATTATATACAATATGCTTCACTAGATCCTTTTGTCCTTTGGATACATTTAGCAGCTTTTGACCAGATAAGGCATATTTGTCCTCAGGATACAAACCAATAATTCAATCCTGAATTGAGATCTATGGCCACCCATTTGTTCCAGCCCACACTAGGAGTCTCTGTGATAGTCTGAATTGTTTATCACACTGGGAAAAAAGGCAAAAAAAAAAGAAATGAAAGAAAAAAAAAAAAAACAAACAACTTTTTTTTTTTTTCTTTGCACCTCAGGAATAATAATTTGTCAGCAATGAGGATGTTCTAAATAACCTTACGTAACTGTATGTTTCAATCCTGCGATGGGCTTTAAATGCAAAACCAAAATCAAAGGCCTTGAAAACAGTTTCATATGTCGCGTGCCTTCCTGACCTTTTAATTCACTCCGAATTTTTATTTACGTCGACTTGATTTTTCTCACGAAGCATGGCAGTGTATATACGCTTTTATTACTGTATACGTTTAAGTGTCTTCTAGCATATCAGGGCTATTCATACAGCACAGTAACTCGCGGATTAAAGAACAAACCCCCCATAAATTGCAGTGCAGTCAGTAAAAAGATGCCACAGAAAAAGTGTCCCTGGGAAATTAGATTGACCCAAAGAAAAGCAAATAAAAGAAAGGAAAAGGCCCATATTTTCTTTGCGGTGTTGCTGAAAAGGATGGGAGTATCATTTTCATAGTGGAATAATGTTTTCTGGGAAAACACAAAAGCAGATGTTCCTCATTAGGAACACCCATTGTCTACATATCACAACTATGAACAGATAAATCTATCCTATTTCACCCATACATTCCAATGGCTGTAAATGATTACAGGATGCCGCAGTAACTGCTAAACCAAAACCACACTGTGTGCTAAAATAATTCCTCCGTGCCATCAGAATATATTTTATTAGAAGGTATGGAAATTCCTGGTAAGATACATCCTCCTGCCTTTTCCTTTCCTTGTTTGGCTTGAATGTATGTGAAGGCTCGGTGTCCAACTGTTGAAAACTGAAAAGAGTGATTGTGGAGGAGCAGGGAAGGCAGGATTACATTACTATCCAAACATGAAGTGGCAGCTCACTAGCGAGGCAGTGGCAGGTCTGCCCGTGCGCGCTGGATGTGCTTGCAGCGTGTTGCGGTAGCATGCTCTGCACCGCTTTTCCAGATGGTCCTATCACAGTCCTACTGCTAGCTGGCATCTCCGTGGGCAGTAAATGCCCCCCTCCCCAATAAATCTGGCATTATTCTATAGAGTTTAGGAGACTTATCATTCCAAGTGTGTCCTACTTTCCTGTATGGAAGCCAGACATCTGTTTATCCCATTTCTTTCATACGGAGTTTGGAATAGCTTTAGTTTGGGGGAATAAAAAGTTTTGTCATATTTAACAGCTGTTACAAAATTTCAATCCTGTAGGCTCTTAAAATACTTTTCGGCTGACCTCAGATTTTGTACATAATTGACATTGCTGGGAGACACCCCCTTAACCTTTCGCTGTCTGTAATTTCAGATGATTTTCAGCAAAGGAGTCGACCGCTCGCGCGAGGGGGTTTTTACACCGGGTTCCCGGGGAAGAGCTTTAATTCATTTATACTCCAGGTTTACACCTTTAAAGTGATTGTGGAGCGGTAGCTGAAGACTGATTGGAGTTTTTTTTTAGTCAACAGTGTTTCCTTTCACTTCCTGTCACAAAGGTCACCGAAAGCCGACCTTTGCTGGCAGTCCTAGGCACTGAATTATTCATGTGATTGACTTTTTGTCAGTGCACACAGTTGTGCTCTGGGACATTTTATTCATTTACCTCATTTAAAGCGCCTTTCTGCACCTGTTCAAGTATTAATATCATGTAATTTGGGCCTAATGCCGATTTTGCTGAACACTCATTATATTTTTTATTAGCTATATTTCCAAACGATTATGTATGATTATTACCAAGCCTTACAAACAGCAATGGGTTATTCCCTAGACCTTTACATCTTCTTGTCAGGTTGTTTTCAGAAGCAAGGAGGATAAACATTTGACCAGTCCCAATGTTTTTATTCCTACTCCATATCCAACCAGAGAACTTAAAGCTTTTTCCCTTATGGCTTTGCGAAAGCATGATTAAATCCAACTCTGCAGAAGCTGTACAAATGCCAGCATTTATAAGGTCAACGCTTTTGTTAAAAATGCTATGTAAATGAGGATCTGCAAAAAGGGACATTAAATAAAATTAAATTCATTGTCTTCTTTAATGTCATTTACATTTTGGCTAAGCCCTGGCCTGTCAAGGAGGATTTTTTAAATAATTTTAATTACACATCATTTAGGGATCCAAGGTTTTCTATTCAGTAGCATTTGGATAACCTGCAAAATGGTGACTGTTTATTAACTTCTTAAATGACAACTTGTCATTTCATCTGCATAATGCAATGAAAACAGAGCAGTTTGGGCTCTTTTTTTTTTTTTTTTTTTTTTTTTTCAATTCTTATTTTCCTATAAGATGTGCGCACAACTGCTGAGGAACAGACCTTAAAATACCTCAGCTGCTCTTTTGCTCTCATTGTCCTGTTGGTGCCACCAAGTGCAAAGTATATGAAAAAATTACGACTTTCCTGGGTAACCAGTTCCTTAAAAAATTTCTATCAGAAGCCCAGAATTGATTTTTTTTTTTTTTTTTCCCTCCTTAAGAATGTGGTATATTGTAGATTAATGGGCATTGCTGCGAGGGATACATTTGCGGACAGAGGTAGGCAGATTGGCTTTCCAAGCGCACAGGTGGGAACACCTCTGCTCTTAGGAAGCAAAACAGCACCGGGAGCGCCAGGAAGGGGAGGACACCGTGCACCACATGCGTGTGCTGCTCGGACACACACGTGTGCAGCGTGCAGGGCGCAGGGTGGCAAGAGAAAATGGCAAAGGAAAGCAATGTGTGTAATTCAGCAGCACCGAGCTCGCCAAAGCTCCGGGAACAGCACTTCATGCGTTCTTCCTTCCCTCCTTTCCTTTCTCTTTCTTTTCCTCAGGCCACCTCAGCCATGCCATTTACATCGTCCTCTCTTAATCCCTGCTCTTAATCAGTGCGCGAAGCACAGTTAATGAAATTGTGTAAATACCTGCGTTGCTGGCGGAGGAGTGCACTCCCATGCATCTCCGAACCATTGTTCTCAAGCAAATCCCCGATGTGTTAGATGAGACTTCTGTAACACTTTTTTTTTTTTTTTTTTTTTCCTGCATAATACTTGATTATTTGTAGGAAGCCAAAAGCATTGCATGACTACTGTAGGAAGGAATAATGAAATAGCATGCTTTTGTGAGAAAGGAAAAGAGGGGGAAGGGATTTAAGCAAAGCTGTCAAAAACTATACTACAGGAGGTACCCTGATACAAACCATCCTGTGCTTCTGTTGCAGCCTTATCAGGTGAAAAGCAAAGATACTGCCAGAGCCTGTAATTTTGTTAGGATGCCTTTGATGAATTGGATTAGGTTATGGAAAAATCTTTCAAACTCAGAGTTCTGGTACGCAAGCTTACAGGAAGTAAATAATTACTCTCAGACAGCAGATAATTAAAAAAAACAACCTGTGAAGCAAAGTGGTAGAAATAGCTTTAATAAAGCTTCTTTTATGATCTATGCAGGGAGAGCAGAGGTATTTGAGTGGGGTGGGCGCAGAGGCAGCGGCGGCGCAGGAGCGTCAGGGCCCCGCTGGGGGCCGGTGGCCGCGGAGAGGACTCGGGGTCCCCGGGCGAAGGGGTGGCGGAGGGAGCCGGGCTGGGAGGGATGGAAATTCCCGGCTCCGAGGATGGAAATTGTCACCGCAGATGCCAGGAAGTGATTGACAAGCAGGGCTACAGGAAGTGAAATCTCGGGGAGCTTAACCTGCGCTTGGCAGCGCTTCCAGGGCTCGCGCTCCAAGAAAATGAGAACCATTCACTTCGGTCAAGCTGCCAGAACACAAGCTCCTCTTGTTTGTTTATCTTAACAGCAAATCTCACAAAAATGCTTGTGGTCAAAACTATATATAATACAACATTATACTGGCATTATTAATACTCTATTAAAATAAAGATGTAACTGCGTTTTAGAAAAAAATCTGAAGCTGGAGAATTTTATGGGCTGAGGGGTACTCTGGATTTTACGAGATTCAGTGATTTGACTTTTCTGTTAACTGTTTTGGTTCATTAACATTTTAAGCTGAAGAAAGCTTGCTGGTTTGTTGGCGTGTCAGCTTAGTTGAAACAGAATACGGCCAGCTCGGTCCTAGTTTTTATTTTGTTACTGAATGAACCCTCCTTATTTCTCAGAGATGGAAAAAATCCAGAGTGTAAATAGCATTTGTTATGTAGAAGGGGAATACATTTGTTCTGTGGTGTTTGTAGGTCCTGGTATGCTGAGGCTAGAGGCAAATTAAAAAAAAAAAAAAATCTGTGATACTTTCAGCAAAAGTTTCACAGCCAGAAAATTACACAGAGCCAATCATCGTGCGGCCGTGGTGCCAGAAGAGCATAAAGTAAACTGCATCATCTGAGCACAGCAGTAAGGATAGTGTTGTGTTTTCCCAATAATTCACTAGGAAATGAGTTTAACATGTGTGGAAAGGAAGGGGCTTACATTTGTGTTGTTGTAAGACATGTAGCATGGGCCCAGCTAGCGGAAGGAGTCGGCTCCAGCTTGTCTCTAGTGAAAGACGAAACACGGTTACACATCTGGTGAGAAAGAACAGTTCATTTGCCGAGACAGCTCGCTCTCTCTGTGCTGCAGCTGAAAGGAGCTATTTTGACAGAAACAAAGCCATGGGGGTTGGGGTGAGCGATTAGCAGTATTCTGCTCACTAAAAACTCCTTGGCCTTAATGATAAAGAAATAGTAGGAAAGGAAATAAAGAAACCTGGCCTAATCCTTAGGCGGCGTTTAAGCAGGCTTTTAGAGAGCAGGAATACAAACAGTGGCCTCCATGCAGCAGCTCCCGCTGCACTTTGTAAAAGTTTCTGAAAATAAATGAAGGAATATGGGAACACAAATTAATGCGAAAGTTGCAGGAGTGATAAAGAGGCAGAAGTGCAGTCTCACTTTTAGGATAAATTCATTTTACCACCGCATACGTGCACGGGGAGGAGTGAACCTGACTGTATGTAGGACCATGGCACTCTCATTTAAAAGGCGAATTTACTACTGAAAACCTTAACCAAATGCTTGCGCTGCTTACTGGGCTCGTGACTGCTGAGAACACTCAGCTTGGTTATAAAGCGAACACCAAGCCCTATCAAAAACCCCAATCTACAAAACCCCCACAGTCCTATAGTTTGAGCGAGGTTATTAATACACAAAGGATAGATGTGAGTGCCCTTTATTTTGAATAACAACCAATAAAATTGAATTGGTCTTGGTATTGTGTGGATTGTCAGGAATGCTCTTTACCAATCCAAATTTGATTAGGATTTCCTCTTTATGTTTGTGCAGTTCTTCTGTGGTTCAAGAGATGCTGATGGGCAGCAAGCTTCCTTTATCTAATCCAAATAGTGATATTAAGCCAGATACGTATCTATCACAGTAACTGAGAAGGGAACTTAGCCTGGACTCTGTTCTGTTGGGAACAAATAATTGCTGAGAGCAGTGTGAGGTATAAAGAAGTGGGGAGCAATTTTGGTGTTCTTGCCCAGAGCCCCGGCGTTTCCCAGGATCAGCAGTGGCTGCAGGTGGGGTGGCCACGAGACTTCACGAAGGTGAAGGAAAGTAAATTATAGGGAAGTGCCTTCACAAAACTTTGTGTCTTTCCATCGGAGGTTGACGCTAGACCCAAGATCTACTTGTGCATTGTCTGATGTGTATGAAGAATTCTGTAAATAATTCTAGAGATATTTTTTTTTTTCCCATCCTCCGGAATAACTGCAGTTTTGTTATGGAAGTTTCCTGCTTAAAGTACTTCCAGAAATCCAATGGCAATCCTTCATTCCTTGATTTGTAGCTATCTTATGTTTTCTCCGGGTTTTGTCCTTACGCATTCATCCTCTTAATATCCTGGTATTGGAACAGATCCATCTTTTCTGTAACAGCATTTTTTTTTTAAACTATTGTAGTTTACTTTAGTACCTTCATTTTTAGTGACTGGCTGCTGTAATTTTATCTGTGTCTGTTTTCTAAACCACATAACTTTGAAATAATAGAGATTCAGATGGAAACCAGAATGATTATAAATAGTTAGAATAGAAGGTAGATTGGGCTACAGTATAAAATGAAACTAATTGTGTTCTGTGTAGTTGTGTTTTTTTTTTTTTTTTTTTTTTCTTTTGGTTTAATAAATTAAACTACAAATTTTCTTAATTGCCAAACAAAATGTTAGGCCAGCTTTAACCATTCCTGACAGT
>NC_092592.1:40087500-40090000 GCF_047663525.1 Anas platyrhynchos | reverse complement strand
CTTCCACCGCCTCCCCTGCGCAGGTCTGTGCGGTGATTCGGAGCAGCTGCACTCGTGCAGCTTCTCCCTGTTCTCCTTCCCAAGCAGGTCGGCTTCCTGGCACGCTGAACCAGGGAAAGTAAAATTAATTACCTTGTGTATGATCTTCGAACTGTTGGAGAGCCTCTTGTAAATGTGCAAACATAATCGAGGGACAGCCCACTGCTCCTGTGTAGCTGCGAAATTTAATATTCTCCTCGATACCTCCTAAGTATTCATTGGATTAAAGTATTCGGGAGCCACTTTCCTGGAAAGGGAGAGCAGGTTTTGGTAGCTGCAGTGGCCGGCTCACCTTTCATGTTACGAACACTGTCCTTGGCAGATGTGGATGGAGAAGGTGGCAGGGCTTGGGCCTCTGGGCATGGACTTCTCCTGAGAGGCACAAGCTGGGCGTGCAGAGGCTGGTGCAGAGCGAGGAGGCTGTGGGCAGCCTGGTGCAAGGCCGGGGAGATCTCTCCTTTCCCTCCTGTCTACCATCGGCCAACCCACCAAAGGAGCTTCTCAACACCCATGGCACAGGCATCCCGCACGTTCCTGCTGACCATGCCCAGAGGGAATGGCTGTTCCTGTGCACCTCCACAAACGGGCAGCTACCCGAGTGCCCATGCCTTTTTACTCTGCAGTAACGGAGCTGTTGAAAGTGTGGCCTTTGTGCCCCTTCTACCTAAGCTTTGTTTGCCGAGCTTTGGCCTGGCCAGTGCGGGGTTTGGACACGGGGCCGCTCTCGGACAGGCGCGGAGCTGAGGCCCAGGCACACCTCGTGTCTCGCCCCTCTCCACCGAGGTGCCTTTCCACAGAGGAGATGCCCAGGCTGGCACGAGCACGGAGCTGGCCGTGCTCCACGCTAAACAGCCCGCTTAACCCCAAAGTGCTTCGCAGTGCCTCTAATTAAGGAGTGCAAGTCTAGCGTTGCTGTGGCTCTCCATACTGGATTAGGCCCAAAGTCAGTAAAACTAAAATTACAAACATAAAATAACTACTTACTGGCACAGCATGCATGTTTTCACACATTCCATCCTATTCCACGAGCTTTTCTAGAGACAGTAATGTAACAGAATATGCTTGAACATATGGTAGAATTAACAATTGATCCAGCTTCTGAAGGTAATATAAAATTTTATTTTGTGTGCTAGTGTGTGCATGTGGGTCATTCTATGTATGCATGTTGATTTAAATGAAGTACAGTCATATGTAGGGTTTTTTTTCTCAATATAATTTACACTAAGTAATATGTATGCCCAGCTAGCTTTAAAATATCCCTTTTTATGTATCATTTAAACTTCAGAATAATTTGGACTTAGGAAGTGAAAATGGTGCCTTTGCCTTTATGCTACAGTTGTTTGCCCATTGAGCCGTGATGCAACATTGGTTTCATCTTGCATTTTTCATTGCATTTTTCTGGGATTGCAGGAGAGGTTCTTGTCAGCAAAAATAACTCTACCCTAATTTGCCCTGTTGTGATAAACTAGCATACTGATTACCTATGATTCCTGCAGTATAATTTTCAGATTACTTGACTCTCCTGGGTTCTGATTGTGAAAAGATGCTTCTGTTTTGGCATGACATCATTTGAGCCCCCAAATAATCACAGATTTAATTAACTGCAGGTATAAATTCTACTCTTTACTATGTATACCTGCTCATTTCTCCAGATGACAGCATAATGTACACGACAATGCAGACAACCCCGTTCATATTATGAACGATAAAGTAAGTAATACAAAAATAGATGAATAAATGTAAGAGCAAGTTGCATTGTCTGTTAATTGCTGAAACTTTTTTTTTTTTTTTTTTTTTTTTTTTCTGGCAGAAAATATCCCTTGTGAAACAAAATGTTTTTGAAAAATCTGTATATTGCAGGAATAAATTCTACTAGGAAGTAGTTAGTGAAGTAGATGTGTTTGTCCAAAATAAAAGTGCCATTTAATAAATAAAAAGAGCAGTTGAACTGACATTTGCTGTGTAATAGTAAACAGTGTCACTTTTAACTCATGTTAAATACCCTAGCAGAGTTTTTCCTGGCTTCATGTATTTCTGCTGGCTGAGTAAGAAGGGTTTTAATACTAAACAGTGTATTTTAATTACTTTCACCATTCGACTTCTGTCAGATAAAAAAAAAAAAGCCACATTTAAAAATAATACACTGAATTGATTTAAACGTAATTGTTGCAGAACTTAAAAAAAAATACAAGGGTTGGCAACCATTTCACAAGTCCTTTGTTGTTTCAGAGTTTAGCAGTTAAGAACAACACAAATACATTTTGTTTGTGGTGGGTCACAGGTTCAAAGAGACTTTGAAAAAATAGACTGGGGATAATTGGGTTATCAGATGCAGACACTGCAGGGAATTGAGCATTATCTCTTCTCAGTGTTAGGACTACTGGGTCACTTCCTTCACTCCCCAGCTTCATTCTCTGTCAGCCTGACACAATCCAGATGACTGAAATGGGCTTTTACTGGT
>NC_092592.1:40072500-40085000 GCF_047663525.1 Anas platyrhynchos | reverse complement strand
CAGTGACCACTGCCCTGGGGAGCCTGTTCCAGTGTCCAGCCACCTCTTGGTGAAAAACCTTTTCCTGGTAGTATATATTTTATATATACAAATGTTAAATATATCTATATTTAAAGAGAAGAACAACAGTAAAACTCAAAAACTGTGACTTGGACCAGTGTTTTTGCAGATTGAGGTACAACCACTTTTATACGAGTTCCTACTTTTTATTTGCAGCAATATTGCTACCATGTGTCATAGGAAATCTCAGATCTTTTCCTGCTATGGAAGTAAACCCAGAACATGACAAATAAGTGCCCTCGCTGTTTTTAAGAAGAGTTATTCCAAGGGCTGTCCTTGCAGCATCGCGGTGAGGCCGGCAGCTCAAAGCAGGGCCATGGAGCTCCGCGCAGCATTTTCTGAAGGAGGCGATGGAAGCACAAAAATATTCTGGTTACTATTATTCTGAGCCTAAGCACACTGCAATTAGGCATCTCTATATTCAATCCAGTCCTCAAATCATATTTTGCTACATTACATAGTTATAAGTATCATAAGAAATTACACTGCTAATAGTACGATAACTGCAGTAGTGCTGGAGGGAAAGAAACGTGTACTGATGAGTACCTGGGCCTGCTCCTCCTAGTCCTGTTCCCTCAGTGTTGCTGGGGCTGGGGGTTATCTATTTATTTATTCCTTACATTTGTTTTCTTGTGCTTCTTACTTTTTTTTTTTTTTCTATTTATTTAGTATGGATGGAAATTCAGAAAAGGGTTACACCCCCTTTTCTTCCCCTCCTTTCTTAAAAATTTTCATGCACTCATAAAAAAATCAAAACAAAACAAAAAAACTCTTACAAAAACACTGCCAATGCCATGGGCCTCTGCTCTCTGGCTGACTTGGCCTTCTTCCTCCCTCCCTTGTTCTCAATGTCATCTCCTCCCCAGCATACCCGTGCTTCAGTACTTTGCTATCCGCTCTCGTCCGTCACTCCTGGTTTTGCCACCTTTGTTCTGCTCTGAACATGTCAGCAGCCTTTCTGCCACCTTAGGCTTTCCAGCACCACGGCCATCTGACTGCTTTCCAGTGCCGTCACGGTCAGTCCTACGCTTCTCTCAGAAATCTTTTCCTTCCTTAGTTTTTGTCTTTTTGTCTTCCGTGCTAGGCTGACTCTTTTCTTTTGTCTTCCTTCCTGTCCATAAAGCTTTGTTTGGTTTCAGGCCTGTTTGCATGTGGTCTCTTTCACCCCAAGAGCAACAACTATCTGCTTGTGAAGTGATTTACAGCTCTGTCACTCGTCTCCTGGCTTGTTTTTCTCTGCAGACCTATACCTCGGTCTCTCTTTTGAATGCCTCTTTCAGAAGGCTTGCAGTAAAATTGAACTAAATGCGAGCAAGAGTTAACATCACTTTCAAACTATTCCAGTTTCAGATGCTGTCGTTGGTGCCGTAACTGATCTCTGTCACCTGTGTCACAGCGCCAGAGCTGTCTTTGAGTACATCACTTTCAAGCTACAGACAAATTCTTCTCCCATAATACCTTTTTTTTTTTTTTCTCCCCCCCCTCCTTTTTCTTCCATTAAAAGGAAGAATTCTTATACTTCTGCTTTCAGCAGTCTCTCTTCTTCATCCTTCTTGCCGTTTCCTTCTTCTGCTTCAAAAGGCAGTGAAACCTTCACTCTGCTGTTGTTCTCACCATAAAACCATCATAGGCTCTGTCTTACCTATTGCATTAAATACAAATCACTTTCCCTGCATTCAAGGCCTCTGCAATTTACTGATCTTATTTAATTCTACCAAGTGCAAGCCTTACCTTTTCCTCTGGCTTGTCAGCTGCACCAGCACTGCCAACAGCCGTTGTCAGCTTGTGTATATTTTAAGGGCAGACTCCTGCGTTCTTCCTCATGTATAAGATATGAAAATCCCCTTCTCCTTGATGTAAAATATAAAAACATTTATTTGTTCTCCTTCAGTTGTCTCCCCTTACTCACCTCGCTATGGTTATAGCAAGATGCAGATCAATGCCAAAAGGAGGGTAAGCCAAGAATGAATTCTGGCTTCCTCGTTATTCCCGTGCTGTGAGAAGGGGTAGTTTGATCTGAGAGCAGTGGTTGTGGACACAAGTTCTGAAATTTGTGTTTCTGCCTCTGCCATCCAGAAAAATAGGAAGCAGGAGGAGTGTTGCTGCATACCCACAGGACAGGGAGGTCTGGCAGGGAGCTGCTTCTGAAAGAGAGGGAAGGAACCGGCGTGCTGCTGTGCTTTCTGCTTCCCCTCCTGCCCGTCCGTGTCCTTGTCCTCATCCACTGTCCATGAACTTTCTGCTGCTCATTGACTCTCCATCTTAATTACAATTTTGGATGTAAAGTCAGGGTCTGGCTTCATTGGGAGCTTTCTTCAGAACTCAAACTGTGAAACCTTTGTCTGGACCGAGCCTTATGGTTTAACCGTGAATAAAGAGCAGCTGATGAGCCCAGGTGTTGTCCTGTAGTACAGGAGTACAGTATGTATGCCCTGTAGTATTTCTCTGCATTTTTGTTTTCTTCTTTTCTACTTTCATCCTTTTGTTGTAACGCCTACATACATCACTATACAGACAGTCTCTTTATTTTCTTTTAGTTATTTCTTATGGATACCTTCTTGTTAAGTCAGTGAGCCAAGTAAGCACCTGTTTAGTTGTTTTAATCCTTCAACAAGAATCAACTTCTTCACCTTTCACTTATTTTCCTGCCATCACTACACTTCTTCACTACTTCCAAAATAGCTTGCAGATCAGCTGCACATTCAGATTTATTAAATAATGCATATGACACGCATATCCATATGACATAAGTATCTGTGCGCGTTACCTCTCAATAGCTGCATGTACATATCTGGCTTACTACCTGAACAGTTTTTCTCCTGCAAAAGGCAGAGTTTCCCAGATTTGTAAAGGTGTGTTGGGCATTCTCAGTGAGAATTTCAGGCCCTGATGCAACCTACCTACTGCTCAAAATACAAGTTTAGGCAGAATAAATCTAAACAGAAATTAAATAAATTGCTTGATGCACCTCCGGCTGATATCAGCAGCCTGCAGAAGTTGCAGTAGAGGTCCTTGTTTGTGCAGTGGATTCGTACTGCTGATGGTGTGCTGGTGGCTGGCCACTGAGGGCCGTAACTGGGGCAGATCCCCAGTGTAGAATCAGTTCTAGTTATTTCTGAATTGTCATTAATTTTATTCTTTTCCTCATTTACTAATGGGCCTAGTTTCTCTCTCATCTTTTTATTATGTAAACAATAACATTAAAAGAACATTCTTAAGGCTGCAAAGGCAAGCATTCAACATTTATAATAAAGGTTGCCCCTGCAAGCTTTGTTTGGACTCCCTGTCTGCACATTAGGATATTGGTTTTGGTTACATAATCAAAAACAGGGTTTTTTCCCCCCTCCCAACCCTTGCCTCATTCAGGACTATTCAGTACTGAATAGTATTGAATTCAGTACTGTTCAGTATTTTTTTCCTTCATTGTTCAGTGTGTGGTCCCGTTATGCCCAAGTTATTGAGTGCTATTCAAGTCCTGTCACAACAACGGCAAAACCAGTCCCAAATTCCTCCATGAGCATCTCACTGAGCTCATCACTGTTGTGTAGGTCTGCAACAGAAGTTTCCTTCTACAACATCCGTGTCACATGAAATTTTACAAATGGGAAATTGAAGCAGGGAGAAATTAGGAATGAAGTAGCGAAGTGTATCTGTAAGTGCTGCATGGGAGATGCCTAGGATCCATTTTTTCAGAGCCTGTGTCATTATGTAGTATTTTATATGTCCTAAACACAGCTGTCGTTGACTTCAGTTGTAGCAATATGCACAAATCATAGTCTAGGGTTGCAAGTCAGGCACCCAAAAATGAGTCAAGCAGAATTATTACCTATGAAAAGTTTGGTTTAAGTAGACCTGGCTAGAGGTAGGTTTGAAGTGTCATACGGAGAGCAGCTAATTACCATAGGCGTCTTTCTTTCAAGCTTCTGACTTATCCTTTTCCCAAATTTTTAACATTATCAACAAGCTATCAGGTGGGCTGATTAAATATATATATATATCTTTAATTAATCTTTCATTTCAACTTTATGAGGAATGGTACAGAAAATCATTTTAGCTACATGATCACGCAATATCTAATGCTGGATGGTAAGGGGATAAAATGAGGTCCTTCACGCAACTTTCTAGGTTCTTAAGAAAAACCTAGATATGATTTTCCTGTGCCCATGGGACGTCAGCAGCCTTGAAAGATTTAAACCCACTGCAGAGACCTTATCAAGCTTAGCTGTGGAAAGAAAACGATCCCTAAAATTTACCAGGCTTTGTTTGCAGCAGAGAAGTGATAAGGTTGCGAAACGTTGCATCCTATCTAAAATACAAAGCAGGGTAGCCTAGTGGGAACATGTCCTCCTGCTCTTACTCCCAGAGAAGCTCTCTCAGCTAATTAATTAGCTTTTCCCTAGTTGAAGGCCTGTTGAAGAAAAAAAATATTGCTCTGACCCCTTGTTGTTTAGTCTGAGTATTCAGGAGGAATAGGAAGGAATACACTGCAAGTAGACACCCTGTAAGGAAGGGTCAACATTGAAAATAATTATTTTTACAGGGTTGGAAAAGAAAATAGAGGGAAAAATCAACCTGTACTTAGGATAATGGACCAAAAATAGCAGAAGGAAGGGGGATGAAAAGAAGCAGAGGGGAGAGGGAACGATGCTGTATCAAATAAGAGGACCAAATGCATGCAGATGAAAACAGATGGGGATCAAGAAGTGATGACCAGAAGTGGTTCCCATCACAAAGGGCTCTGGCTCTATGCTCTCCCTTTCTGCTCAGTACCCTCTTCCAAGGAGAAGGTGACACCAACGTTGCGTATTGGCAGCAGACAGATTTGAAACGAAAGAATAACAGAGGGTCTCAAATATTAGGAGGTAACCAGGAAACCATGAATTCTAAAAAAGACAGAGAAAATAAATGCAAGGAAGTTGCTGCAGTTATTAAAAGATAAGATTTATAGGCAAGTTCATTTCAGCTGGTTGGCTATCCAATCAACTACTGTTGCTAATTGGATTAGTTGCCAAAATAAGCTAAGAATAGAACCTTCCTTTTTCTTATTGTTAATGCTTTCCAGGCACAAAGTCCTTGTGGGCAAAAATTAAATCTTTATTTCTAGTAGCATAAAATTATCCTCTATAAAAATGAAGAACCTTAACACTTAGTAGTACCTCTTCTTCTCCAGACCTTACAGTGGTTAACAGTCTTCTGCAATTACAGTGTGCTGTGAGATGGAACATTCTTGTTCTCCTCCAAATCAAGTGGTTTGTGGCAGATGCCTACTATTGTTCCTCTGTATTTTGTCATTCTTTCTTGTCCTTTCCTGAAGAATTTCATTGCTACATTTTCCGCAGTTGACTTACAGCTTTCTGGCAATATAAATACTTCTGACATAATGGAACAACCCTGGAGAAACCCTTAGGTAATTTCAGAGTGCCCCTTAATATGGAAAACCCTGAGCATCCCCCTATTAAGATTTTTTTTTTTTCCTGAAGCCAGCACAACTGTTTACAAAACAGCACTCTGAGCAGGAAATCTGTTTCTCTTTCATTGCTTTATAAAAGTACATCTAACTAATAACCTATAAATAAGTTACATATATAATACAGGCTCTGTGCTGTCCTCTGCCCCGTAAAACAGCAGAACCATTGAAATACGTCATACCATCTTCTATATTTTAGTATTATTTTATTCTCTGTGTTAATATATCCTACCAAACCAAAATAAGTGTATAGCTTGCTTTTCCTAGGCAACACGGTATGAACTTTTGTATAGGTTTCCCAGTGTAGCCCACAGTTGCCAACTTAAGCAGGTTGTTTCTTGGGAAGATCTATTATTCAACTAGTATTAACTCACATGTCTAGACAAACGATTAATTACTGCAGGCTCTATCTTTAGAGTTTAACTTTAGATATTTACTTCAGCAAAGAAAAATCCTGTAATTTAGAAGTGGAAGTGTTCTGAAGCCTTTAATAAAACTTCATCGCAGGTGAAGGACAGGATCCTCACTTTGCAAGAGGATGAGACGACACCATCTGATGAAGCTGTATGTAATTCTCCCCAAAGGACAGAAAATGTTGTCTTTGAGTAATGCTATTGACAAGGAATAAACATAGCACTGAAGGTAGGATGGCTTCAGAGTGGGAAGTTTTACGTCCAGCTTGGGCTTTGGGCTGCTCACTCCCAGCTGCCAAATGATCGAGTTCATTGCAAACACAGCCTGAGCTGCCTTCTGTGTGTTGTGGAAAGCAAAAGGATGGTGAGCACAGGTGCTGAGCTCATGAACCATCATCCCTGCTTCATGCAGTCTTCTCTGTGTACATCAGAGAAGCTAAATTTGCTGTACCTTGAATTTAAGAAGTCTTTCAGCAAATTCTTTCAGATGAACTAAAGCTGATTCTCTCTTTTTCACTCTCCGTAATTTAATCAGACTTCCTGGATAGGCCAGTACTCATGCAGGTGGTGAACACATGGGAGTATCTCGCAGTGACAGCCTGTTACTATCTGTGGAAACGATAGTTTGAGAACTGTGATTTTTTGTAATAATATGCTCATTTCACAGTCTTGTGTAAATAGCTAAATTAACTCGTGTTTTCTCCACTATGGTGTAAGCCCCTACTCCATTAATGAGGATGGCTGTTTTCATGAATGGATGGTGGTAGTGCTGAGCAGTATGCAGAAAAAATGAGCACAGGTGATACATACATTTTATACGTTTTCCAACGATTAGTGTCAAAGCAAAACACACTTTTCTAGACAGAGACTGGGGAACTCATTTTAGAGGGTAAACAAGTGAGCACAAAGCTCAATTCCAAAGAAACCTCCTTTAAAGTTAGGCTGAGATTTAATTCTAATTAATAAATAAATGATATTTGGATGATTAGTTTGGACTGCTTTTCAAGCATGGTGTGAAAAAATAATCAAAATGCTGCCTATGCAGAAACTGGAACAGCCATGTCAGCCCAAGCACTCAGACATCCCAAAACAGTAGCGCTGAGAAGCAGCAACCATCCAATTCATCTCAGCTTTGAAAACTGAACTTGCAAATTACATCTCATGCCTGTCATCAAACCGTTATCAGCTTCTCCACCGCCGAGTTGTATAGATATCAAGATACGTTTATCTATCCCAGAAATCCTGGCTCAGGTTAGGTGCCAACATGTCCACCTGTTACTTGCTCATCTGCTGGACTTACTCAGCTGTTCAACGGGGTCTTACAAATACATTCGAGTACTTTTAATTTGAAGTTCTCATCATTGCAGAACTTGGATGTTTATGCACAATGTAAGTTTTCATATCAAACTAATCAATAGGGAAAAAATATACGTAGTATTAGAGTTCATTTCATATACTTGATGCTGTCACAGAGGCATTGCAATTACCCTGGAGACTTTACTGCAAAGCACTAAGAGTCTCGACTATACCTGATAGACAAACATCGCTCTTCAAATCAAAACCATCAAGGAGGAAGGCTGGTTGATTGTTTTCAGGTAGCAACTGAAATAATTTGTCCCAAAATAGCTATCCGAAGTGGATCTCATCAGATAAAGCATCCACCTTACTATTTGATGTACATCTTGATGTTAAGTGGATGCCCGCAGTAGGGAGCCACCATCGAATATTTGCCTGGTTGCACCTACCTCTGGGCAGGACTTGTGGGTAGTTACTGGTGTATTCTAGTAAAGGAGAGCCCTCTGCAAACGCTCCTGGATAACCCAAAAGACTAAGAAACCCAGCTGAGACACATTTGCAGCTAAATATGATCCAGCTGTGTAGAACAGGGCTTATTATCAGAAAAGTTTGGGGAAATACCCAGAATGTCATGCAGTTCTACTAATATTAGCTTTAGCAACTCACAATTATAATGACTAATTGGAGCCATCACTCATTGCTATTGAGTTCCCAGGTGAAAACTATGGACCAGAACCTCCATTAGCATAAATTAGCATTGGAAAGTCAATTAAGTTACACTGATTTTTACACTAGTTTTACTGTCTTTTATAAGGCTGAGAGGAAGAAGCCTGACTTCTGGTTTTAATTTTTCATATATTTGTTTTCTTCCAAAGCAAGTTATCATTACATTTTCAAACAGATCTCCATAAGCATACACATGTTCAGCTAGAATATAACACTAATATTATTTTGCCAGGTAGAGCAGGCTTGCTCAGGTGTTTTCTCTGATGTTCTGTGACTTCCAAGTTGATTTCAGCAGTCTGAATTGGTGCTGCGCCTCTCAGAGTTAGGATGCAGAGTGGATAAAAAAGCGATTTCTGTGAAGGGTCTCTTCTGTGGAACTTGCTCCCATTCCCATCACAGGAGTGGAGAAGGTGTTTTTTTTTTTTTTTTTTTTCTTCTGTATTATGCATGTGTATGCAAAGTAGAGAAAATAGGAAATACAAAAGAAAAGGGTAAAACTATGCAATGTGATACAAACTGATTTAAGGAAAACAGAAGACGGTGGCTGCTTGCATTGTATTCATACTTTAGCATGGGTACCTAAATAGGTAGCTTTAAACCAACAAGATTTTTTGGTAACATAAATCTTAGTGGAAATCTGGCAAAAATGGTACAGAAAAACGTCTGCAGCTTGATAGATAGTGTAAATGTCAAACAGAACACTCTAAATTTTGCCCTAACTAAAAGTTATTGGAGACGTTCAGGAGAGTATTCCTGAAAGGAACAGAGGCATGTGCAAAAACCAGTGGTTTGTCAGCCCTCTCATTCAACAGAGCTGTACAACTGAATAAGATCATATGAACTACGTGACAGGGAAAATACAAAAATCAATGGAAGGTAGACTAATCCAAGAACTCTTGAGAATTTTTGCCCTGTACAGCGCACAGGTACTCATTTGTGTTTTCATTTAGAACATCCAAAGAATAATAATAAAAATAATAATAATAATAAAAATCACACCAGCAGAAGGTTTTAGGTTTATTTTAAAACCTATCTTCCATCTGCAGAGATAGATCAGTGTCAGGCTGGCCCCGTGCCACTTTGGGACTGAACAAGAGAACAAGCCTGAGGTCTACTGAGTAGAGTGCAAGTGTATTTGACGTAATGAGAAATTCCCCGAAGCATAATTTTTCATTTACAGTGGCACCAATGTATCTGACCTGGTCCACCAGGATACGCTCATGCCAATTTTCAGGCAGAAGACACGAGCTGATTTTTTTTTTTACATCCAAACCGTGCTTTTAGCTTGCTGTATCGCCACAACCCGTTCAGTTTACCAGAAGGGTTTCAGCCAACACGGTAGGAAGGTAGGTGGCAGCGGCTGCTGGCACAGAGGCTGCTTTGGTCGTGCTCTTTGTTGTTCACATCCTCGTTAGCCCGAGAGCCCTCCGCGGGACTGACTCACCCACTGCAGCCCCCACATCTCTTCCGTGGTCCTGGGCACCTCTTTGCTCATGAGGCACTTCCTCAAAGCCAAGTTCCTTATATTTTTGCCATCCCTGCTGTTCCCACCTGTACCTCTGCCCCATGTGGCCGCCTGCTGGGGGTGCCAGCCCCATGCTCCTTGCCAGGGCCTGGGCCCTCAGTGCCCCCCACTCAGCACTGCCGCCCCCTTCTCTGCCCTCAGCTCTGGTTGCAGCCATCGGGGACCAGACATGAACCACGAGGTGCTGATATCTGCAGCTGTAGCACAAAGATTGGGGCCACGTCGCTCTGTTCAGTACTTCTCTGCTGTCCCAGCCCATGTGAGCATCCCTCCAAAACTCCTTGCTTTCAGTGAGAAGTTTTTCAGGCCGATTTCTTACCTCCACCACTGCCAGCGAGGTAGCAAATGGCTGCAGTAAAATATTCTGGGCTAAAATATTTTCTTAGGCCTGACTTCTTAGCTCTCTTTTTATCCATTTGCACTTGAATGAATGCTCTCCTGTGGAACCTCCACGTCCTCCAGGTATTTCCAGTCAACAGATTTGGCTGATACCAAGTGTCATACGGGGAGAGAACAGGCCTTCGTATTTGCTTCCTTTTGCTTTATTTCAGCTTAGCTGCTATTTTAGTTAGCAGCGCTGAGTTTTAGAGGCACAGTGTGTATGGGAGGGGGCCTGTGAGTGCAGCGGGGTGGCACAGCTCTGTGATGGAGGAAATGGCACTCGTCGGCCTTCGGACAGCCGGCGTCCCCAGCCCACAGCCCTCGGGGAGACGGATATCTCTGCTCCCAAGAATTTCCCCATGTGCTTCAGCCAGGACTCTGTAGTGATGGGAGAAGACTTCCGTGGGTGAAGCCAGCAAGGACGGCTGTGTAGCAGTGCCCTCCTCCTGGCTGGGCTCCCCGGCGTGTCCCTGCCCCTTCACACAAAGGGGAGCTGTGGTGCGGCACCGACGAGGAGTTTATCAAGCAGTAGCTGGATGACGTTTGCTGCAGCACCGGGCGAGCAAGGTGCAGGTCCCTGGGTGCTCTGGCAGGCCTGGGATCTGCCCAGAAGCCGCCCCAGGCCCTGCTTCACCCCGCTGACGGGGTGCCCTGCGCACACCTCGTATCGCACGCCGCTGCATGGTGGTAGTGCTGTGTGCGAGATGAGCGGGGAAACATTTCCGAGCGTGAGCAGTAAAAAAAAAAAAAGGCCAAAACAGAGCCCATAGATGGTAATGACAATGTTTTGTTATCTTTATGTTGTTTTCTTTGCATGCTTGTTAAAAAGTGGAGTCAGAGTGTCTGAGACAGAGCCCTAACAAGTTCCTTCTAATCAGCCCCGGAATGCTTCTGTCAGGCACAAGAAAAATGCTCAGCTTGAACAAAGCTGCATTTTTCCCCCAAGAAACACATTTGTTTAAAGATTGGCCTGTCAATTTGTGAATCAACATTTCGGCTTTTTGCTCAGACATCATGCTTTTGCTTTTTTTTCCCCCAAGAAGGGGAAATAATACAAAGCTGCTATTTGTTGTTTGAAGGAAGTAAACTTCATCAGGTCGACTTAGATGTGTGCTTCAAATGTCACTCAGTACAGCTTTCTTGTAATGAAACGCTGCATACAGATTTCTTCCTTTAGGCTCAAGGGGATTAGACCCAGTAAAAGAAAAATTCAGTCTTCCTTGCTGTGGTGCATCAGAGTGAGAAGTTTAAAATCCACAATTTATTCAAATATTGATATTTCTACTTGTCAGAAGAGAGGTGCCTTGAAATTTCCACTGAGCACTGTTGTCAGAAGAATTGCAAGAAATGTGTCAGATAATTCATAAACGGAGTTCACTACTGTGAAATCAGTTGGGAACAGCAAAAAAAAAATATATTCTTGTCGATGTAGAATAGGGGCAATATAACAGAAAATAGCACTCACTTTTCCATCATGTCAAGCAAATGCTCAATTTGGGCCAGGTATTTTTTTAAACAGCCTGCTGCTTCTGGAAAGCCCACAATGCATGAAAAATGGTGGGAGTTGCGCTGCGCAGGCAGGAGCCGTGGTGGTGTCGCTCCCTCCGAGACGGTGATCTCCGTCCCTGGGCCTGCTCCTGCATCTGGTTTGCATTACGGCCCTAAAAAGCTGTGAACGACTGGGGTAATGATGTAAAGCACCAGTGTAAATTCCAAACTGTTGATAGCAGTGAGTGAAGCTTAAGAAATTTTCTTCGTATTTTTTAACCCCCGCCATGTGTTGAAGTCATCTACTCCTTCCCTTTGAGGCCGGAGGAGCAGAGGGACACAGGCAGCACTCTGCATACTTGCAATTCTTGTCTGTGCCTATAACTTCTTAAAAAAAAAAAAAAATTGTCCACGATGCCCCTAATGCTTTGGGTGTTGCTGGAGATCTCCTCGCATCTGAAGGCACGTGGTGAGCGGGGCACGGGGCCAGGGCTCCGCGAGGAGCCTGGGTGGCAGGATGCAGGCACCAAGCCCCAGTTCCCACGTGCACTGGGCACCCAGTTCCCCCAGTTCCCATAGTCACACCTGAGCACAGGGTTTGTAGCGGGTGCCTTCCTCAAACACCTTCTGTCTTCCGTTTCACACGTTCAGAATGCATTCTCTGTGATTTTGCTGCACTTTGGTTTTAATACCTTTGAAAAGATGGAGGAGGTACTTAAAGCTTACATGGATATTTTAGAAATACCCTTCAAATAACAGGATGATAGCAGTCTTTTATTAGTTGGTATAAAAATAACTCTAGCATCCTTCCTAGTGAAGGCATTACAGTGATCACTTTCTGTTTTGTTGTTGTTTTCTTTAAATTCAGCGTATAAAAGGTATCTTAGCCTGCTGTTGCATTTCTGTAGGGGAAATTAAGCTAAATATGGCAAAATTTGCCTCCTTCATGCCATAGTCAAGGTGCAAGGAACAAAGGGGCTCGATTCGACCTGCAAATTGGATTTGTAGAAGGCATTTTTCTGTAGGATTTTGAGAAGTAGCAATTCGGAGTGCTTCAGTGGGCCTGGCTAGGAAACCCCTCTTAGCGAGCTCATAGATATTTACCCTCACATTTTCAAACCGCCTTATTTCTATGTGTGAAGTG
>NC_092592.1:40062500-40067500 GCF_047663525.1 Anas platyrhynchos | reverse complement strand
CAGGATTAGCATCAGACAATAAAACTCGATGTTTTATACTCTGGATAATTCATACTAGGAAAAACGCCAGCAATGAGTTTAAATGCTAGTTCCCTGATTTTTCCTAGCTCTTACTGGGCTGCAGGAGGTGAGAGCGAGGACATCGCCTGCTCCTTGGCAGGGTCCTGCTGGGAGCTAGGCGCTGCTCCTCCTGTGCTCCCTTCCCACCAACAGCGGTGGGGCACGGCCCCGTGGGCTGGCCCTAGGAGTCAGAGGCACTGGGAAAGAAGCACAGTAAGCTGTGGAAGAAGAACACCATTTTTTGTAACTCTGAACTCACACATTGTGGTTCTGTCATGTTGCTTTCTGGAATCAGCATTTCTGAGTCTGGATTTTGTTCTGCTTTTAGCAAATAGTTGTGGAAACCACTGACACTGCTAGTCTCTTATGGCTAAATTATGTGTTCGGAGTTAGCTGGAGTATAGATTTAGTCTTGCTGCTGTTGCACAGAGTCCATTGTAAGATAATTTGTCCCACTCAATTAGACTAAGTTGTCATGTGGGAAGTGCTGAGCCACCAGAGCCGGGCAGCCGGTGCTACCAAAGCCAGCGTGCTCGGGGCTGGTGTGAGCAGAGCCCACGGCCAGGCAGGGGCCGGGTGCTGTCACGGCGTTTGTGCCCCAGCTCAGTTTGAGGTCCTCTGGAGAGCTTCCTCCGATGGTTCACAGAGGAGGTGGCATTGGCCCCAGCCAGCAACGCTTCCACCTTCCAATCTGAAGAGTAGGGAATTACAAAGAGAAATATATTAAAGAGTGCTGAGGTAGAAAAGTTGAACGCCGACCATTTAAAAGACTTGGCAGCACCAAGGTTGCTGATTGTAACCTGAATTTTACCCCCTTTTTGGACACGAAATCTGATAAGGTCTTCAAATGCACACTGACTTCTCTTGCGTGTGACGCTGTCTGGAGCTGGTGTTTGCTGCGTGTGTTTTCACGTGTAGCAAAGGAGACGCGCCTACGTGTCTTCTGTTCATTCCTCGCCGAGGTTAGGTAACATTTTGTGCCTGAGGCAGGAGAAGGAAGGCATTACTCCTCTAGTTGGGTCCTGCTGACCCGAGGAATTAAGTCTCAAATACGGTTTCTATGTCTATTTCTGTCACATAGTTTCTGTGTCATATTCAACAAGTCATACCCACTTTTTCAGTGCTGCAGCATCCTTCTCTGCCTCGTTCACTGTTTCTGACACTTGGCGCTTTAATTTTAGGTGTGCCGAGTGCTCGCTCTGCATCTGGTGTCAGCAGGAGCTGTTTTGTGGCCTATGCCATGAAAAGCTCTGAACACTTCTGGTTGTGCAGGGTAACTGGGACGTGGGACAGAGGGAAACCTTGACAAATACAAACTATAACCTAAATAAGACTTAAGGATATTCAGCCGGGGTGCAGTAGATCACTCACTGGTAAGCAAAGCTGTTGATGACAGAGTGTGGATCTCCTGCAGCTTGTAGTGGTCCAGGTGGAGCCGGCCCTGAGGTCCAGAGCTGCCCCTGGGCAGTTGGCTGGGCCCTGTGAAATTCTCCTGCACGTTCCCACTGGCACCCGGCGTGTCCAGCCGTACTCATCTCTGTCTCTTTGTACTTTACCCTCACTGAAAGATAGTAATAGAGTAGTAATTTCACCTCGCAGAAGGGCTGTGCTGTTAATTTCGAAATGCTTAAGTGTGATGGGGAAGATGTCTGCAAGGAGGTTGATAAGACATCGACTTAATAAATGACAAGGTTAGGAAGATGTGCCCTGTGGAAGTCCTGGCGCTACATATTTTTCAGGGAATATAAAACACGTATGAGGTAATGTTAATGATCATTCTCCATCCTGGACACTGAGTAGAAGAGAGACTTTACATATAAGAAAGCGATAAAATATAATCGTGCAATTTAATGCTAATAAATCAATGCTATGGAAAGATTGCCCGAGCTTTTGTTAACTCGTGGGTAGTTAACAGCGAACATTTCTTTAATGTAAAGCTCGTCTTTAATTTGCAGATATACATTAGTGAAAGCAGTAATGAAAAACTTATATTTATTTTTAGATATTTACAAATTGATGTGCTGTTCTGTTTCAAATGAGAATGTAAAACAATGATTTTGTCCTCTCACCAATATAATCCTAATTTGTTAGTTGTTTAGTTGAAGGAAGTTTATAAATTAAAAAAAAAAAAGAAAGATCATAATCATTATACCAACAACAAGACTGATTAATTAATTAGTGTTTACTGATATATGCAGCTATTCCAAGTTTCAAAGTGTCCAGCGCAAAGCTAAATTACTTTGCTGTTGTTCTGGTTTGGCATTTATGGTAATTTGTCAAGCCTATATGCAGTAATGGATTGACTCATATAACGAAGGCTATAATTGCAGCTGTTAGGTGGGCCTTCTTTATCTCAGCCTGTCCGAGTCCCCATTCCTGCATGATTTCTTGCTGTGCCGAAGCCATGTGTGTCTTGTTTTGTTTTAATACATTACTGACCCAGGGTCTCAGGTTACTGGGGTTCCTGTCATACATTTAGTTCCACTCTCATAAAGCATTGCACAAAAAAATGCTGTAACAAGGTAACAATCATTGCTCAATATACTAAGTATAAATGTCAGAGTGTAAAACTTGACTGCAGGAGAGCAGTGCAGGGGGAGATAATAATTGAAAATAGGACACTCCAAGCTATAACAGCACGGCTCTGAGTTATAAAGGCTCCTTCAGCATCATGCAATATGTCTGCTATGCCCTGCTTATCATTAAAAACTTGATATTAGCCACCTCTTTGCTACATATATTACACCGTATCAGCACGTTTTGTTTCGGTGGGCAGAAATGCTCTGGCGACCTCACCCCTCCACGTTCTCCTCCAGAGTGGCAAATATAACGTGAGCCACGGCATTGTCACCAGCTTGCCACGGGAACCTGGAGTAGCCTTGTGTTGGACAGAACATTTAGTAGAACAAAGCATATGTTTAATTGTTCAGCACTTTTTAAGTGTCCTCTCCTCTGGTGATCGTACCTTTACCCTGACACACCACTTCCTTTTAGAAGTGTCTAAGCGTGACACCAGATGTTTCAGAAACTTGTCTTTTAATCCTTGATAACTTACATAATTGAAGAAGTTAACAGGTTGTTCACTTAATAGGGATCATTTATACAGGATTTTTTTAATAACTTGCTGGAAGGGGGAAAAACCACTCTTGGCTAATATGAAGCATATTTTGCATTTATTATGGGAAAAAAATTTCAGGTAGGAGGTGAGGAGACAATTTGGGAATTTTCGTTAGCTGAAAAACTGCATATTAAACATGAATTGTGATTTTCCATCTGGCCCTACTGGTTAGGAAGCTGCAGTTGGGCATGATCTTCACTGTCAATCAACAGTCCCCAACTGCGAGATGCAAACCTCATGACGAAGCCCACCCCAACTCATTAAACCAAAGCAAACTGTATGAAGTGCGCCGCTGTGTGATTTTAATATTTGGTGCATGTGACAGGATCATTTTAGTGATTTGCAGGATTTATCTCCTCTTAAAAGTACTGCCTAAGGCTACTCTAATTGGTAGGAAAGCAAATTCCCCCTTCTCCTCCTGTCACTCTTTGTTTTATTTACTGAGAACTGCCGAAACCTATTTACACAATAATGAGGATAAATCACCGTGATGCTTTCAACACAAAGAGAAATGTTGCGTGAGTTGAAAGCTGTACAATTAAAACTAAATTCAAAATATTTCTGAAGTAGTGTCTATAGTTAGTGATAGCGAAATAAAATTAAGACAAACGATATGGGTGTACATTGTGACTCATTCAGACAGACAGTTAAAATCAGAATTCTTGAGACATCTTTTATGACGGACAATTTCATTGAAGATTGCAATTAAGTAAATGTATGTAAGTTGCTCACAATCGTCCAGATGTTCCCCCTAGATACGTATGCAGCGATTTCATTTTCTTCGTGGATGCAGAGCTCAGCTCCTTGCACCACGGTCACCTCCTCCAGCGGGCACCCCCTGGACCCTGGTGGCTGAGGCTGGGGTGTCACAGGCAGAGGATCGCTTCACGGTGTGGGCAGCAGGCTGCACCCCATTCACTCCCTTGGCAGAGGAGTGACAGCTTTGAGAAAAGCCTCACCAAAGGCTGGAGAACCCAGAGAGCAGAGTGAGTGGTGCCAATGCCACCTCTGACCGCAGCCACCAGGTGCTCCTTGGGTCTGCTGCTTTGGGTGGCCCGACACCAAAAGATCAGTTTCCAGATCAGTTTTCCAGATCAGTTTCCCCTGGCTCACTTTTAGGGGGGGAACTAAATGCAGAATGGGTGACAGTCCTGGCAACCAGGGCCTGACTCCGTTCTGGCCTGTAGAGCCCTGCTGAAATGCTCTGGTCTACAAACACTGTTTTGACACCTCTGACATCTGGAAATAAACAGGACACTCCTGAAGCACACACCTACAAATATCATGTATCTCTCTCGTGATATGTTTTGGATGTGCTTTAATAAATAATGATTAAAAGTTGATTTAAGATACATTCCACAGAGAGATCTTTGCACTTACCTAATTTTTAGCCCCTGCTGTAGATGTGGAGCAGAATGAGGCCTCCTGTATTGGGTGGGTGGCACCGACCGAACCCCTCTGCAGGGTGCACCACGGCTGCTTGGGTGTGCGCTGTGGTGCGAGCCCCTCGGCCTCAAATGAGGCCACACCACAAAAAACAAGAAGCCACGGTGTACACCATGAAGAGAACGTCATGTCTTTTGAGATCAGGTGTCTTCTGTGTGCGGGACACAGGCAGGTGGAACGTGCTTAGTGGTGTTTAGGAGAGGTGACAAAGCCTCAGGGTGGTCCCGTCGGTGGCCCCGGGTGCTCGTCCCTGCTCCTGCTGGATGCACAGCTCTTGCTGAGGCTCCAGCATAGCACAGATATCTTCCTTGCTGTTAAGTGCAATGTAAGATACCAATAAGTGTAATCATGAATAATTAAAGATGTACCTCTTATT
>NC_092592.1:40032500-40040000 GCF_047663525.1 Anas platyrhynchos | reverse complement strand
TTTGAGAAATGCCCTGCCTGGGAACATGCGTTTTAACTTATGCTGTCTTCCTCTGAAAATGTTGTCTCGAAGCTGCCTGTGCTCCACAACCTTGCTGAAAAAAACAAACAAACAAACAAACAAAAAAAAAACAAAAAACCACCAACAAAACCAGATTGAGAAAAAAAAAAGAAAAGAAAAGAAAAAGGAAAAAAAGAAAAGATCTCTGTATCAAAGAACGCAGAAGAGCTGGAACATGATTGCTGTTTGTATTCACCCCAGTGTTACAGCTTTGATATTTAGCTCAGTGCTCAGGTTCATCCTGGTAAAGATGTTTAATTCCACCAAGTGTGTTTTTTCACCAAATAATTGAGTAAATACCAGTTGCAGTTGATGCTTTGTGAAAGAGTGCTTAATGGGCCCCTTTTTCTGACAGGATTTGAGCTCTGTGTGTAGAAACAATTCATCATGAATGCTTCAAGTTAAAAAAAATCCACAAGGAATAATACTTAGCATTCCCCGTGCACAATTCATTTGAGAATTTCAGAGCAATTTACAAACATTAGCTCAATAAGCCTCACAACACCCATCTGAGATCAGAAAAAAAATATATAAAAAAAAAAAAGATGTTCCTCATCAGTGTGACTGCGGCACTGGGGATTGGTGAGGCTGAAGGCTCTCCCCAGTGCGTGGTGGGTGTTGACTGGTGCAAGACCCAGCATCAGGGCCTGAGCCACTCCACGACAAGTGGTAGAAGACGTGAAAGAAAGAATGAAGATAAGACAGAAATGCCATTATGCCTAGGCAATCCTCAGCTGATGAGTTGGTCTCTGGAGATCACAAGTATCCTATAAAAAAAATAGAACCCAAGGCAGGTAAAATTAGTAGGAGGGTGTGGCAACAAAGATGCAGTTTTGTGGAAAGGCTGAAACTCTCAATGGCATTCCTGCAGTGGTGTCCAGAAAACCTGAGTTCAAGTGAGCTTCCAGGCTAGGAGATCGTGTCAGCCACCATGGAAATCCAGCTCTTTTCCAGCTGAACATCTGAAGCCCCTTTACTGATTCTGAGATAGCTGAACTGATGTTGCTGATTTATTTATACACAATATAAATAAAGCTAGTAATTTCCTACACAACATAAATAAAACTTGTAGTTTCCCTACTTGGCCTGATGGGTATGAGAGATTGCTCCTTTAACATTAGTATCCCATATCATTATTAGGGTCCTGCTCAAGTTTTAGCTTAAAAAGAAGAGCTGTGATTAAAAGCACCTGTTTGTAGTCATTTGTGATGCTCCCGAAATCTGAGGGAGAGCACAGCATACCTGTGCTCAGACCTGTGCTCAGACCTGTGCTCAGCTGTGGTTGGGCTGTGTTGGGTACTGAAGAATTTCTTGGCTTACCTCCTGCCTGGAATATCATTTGCACATGAAAATTTCTGCAAAGTGTTTACAGCTAGAATAGTCACAGTCACTTGTAAAGATTGGCGTGAATAAATAATAATTGCTCATGTACTAAATGTAAAACTCTGCCTAACCTTGCTAGTCAAAATGCATAAAGTTAGACAGCAAAAGCTGGTGGGCTGGTGCCTCTGAGAAGCTCTGGGTGAGGAGTCCTGAGCCTTGCTTGTCACTGGCTGTCAGTCATGAGCTGAAAACAAGCTTCTCGGAATATATATATATATTTAATTTTTAAATGTAAAAACATAAAGCAATTCTTGAAAATGAATACTGAAGGAAAGAGGTGGGACCACCATCCCATACCAAGGAACTCACCAGCCCGTACAGGAGGGCAGAATAACAGAGTCTGCACCCTTTCAAGCTTTCCCCCTTCTCATAAGTGCTTGCTGTGTTGCCATCAGGCAGTATTGCAACAAAACAGTTTGCTGGGAGTTGCCTTGGTGGTACAGTTTCGTCCTAAATAATTACGAGTTGCCTCTCAGCAAAAATAATCTGGATTTCTCTCCTCAGGTAGAGTGACTCCGTATAGTTAGAGGTTGGCAAGGTTGGAGAGATTGTAAGACAGGGTTTAATGCTCCACATTCCTTTTCTTTCAAAAATCCCTGAGGAAAACGGAGCCTTTTTGGTGGCCAGATCCATGCCTGAGCCTTACTGGAGTTAGCAGAGTTGGATTGAGTCCCTTTGCATATATAGAAATGCCAAGCTGGAGGCAAAGCCAAGAGTTTTTTGAAAGATTGACCATTCATTACCTTGGAATTTTTTCACATAGAGGTCATTACTGCTAATACAAGTTGTGGAAAAAAAAAAAAGTATTAAAAAAAATAGAAATTTTAATCTGGTGTAAGTCATTACCTTTGAAGTCAATGAGTCATTGAAATCAACTTTCCCACACCGAGCTGAGGATGTGGCCTGGAGTCAATACATTTGTAGTTGTTGAAAAATTAAAAATATAAATTTGCCTTTCTCTGGCAATAATATTCTGTTTATGACAGAGATCTTATGCTTTAAAATAAGTTCATTAACTAATAAGAAAGTAACATTTCACTACGAGTATTCTTTTGGGTATAACTATTTATGATTAAATTTTATTAAACTTTTTTTTTCTTTTTAATTGGATTTACAGTTTGATGGATCTAATAGATTTCACTTTTGTATTTTTATAGATTCTTTCTAAAGTTTTTCCTCAAGTGCAATCAGAACTGTTTGAAGAATGCAGGCAACCCGCGAGACATGCGAAGATTCCAGGTACAGATATCTCCTAAAAGTAAACCATGTATGGAAGATACTCAGATTTTCAAACTGCTTGAACTTTTTTTTCCCATAAAAATCTGGTATTAGTGCTTTTACATAGTGTAGTTTCAATGCTATAGCCCTTTAACAAACGCTATCAGTGTTTTATATTTTCCCCACCAATTTAAATGCCTGTTCTCGGGCCTTGACCAGTTCTGCAGTGGGCTGTTATGGATCGCTGTGAAGCAAGTGGGCCTCTTCTCTGAAAGCATTTCCATAGTTTTCCTTCATACTAATACCTCACATCGTGGTGTGGAGTGAACTGAGACCTGTAGAAGTTTTACATACGTCAACTGAGTAAATAGACATTAGAAATTCAACTGTGGAACATGGTGAAATTTGGATCTCACTCAGTAGTTTTTCCTCCTGCATTTACAACTAGTAAATCCAACAGTGGTCATACAACCCACATATTTTTATTTGAATTGTTTTAGAAAATATTTAATACTTCACTTTCTCCTTACAGCTTTTGAAATACCCTGTGGTGAGTCATAACACTACAGAAAGACATCTGGCGTGGTGGACAAATGATTTCCTCCATATTTGGGGTCATTTGAAATGCTTGATATGAAATATATGCTTTTAATTTCAAAATATTTCAAAATAATTCATATTTGTCAGTAATAATAAGCTAGTATTGAGATGTTCAAAACTTTCTTATTTTTTGAGAAGACTAACTTGTGGTTAAACTTGATAGCAAAACATGTGACATCTGTTTTCATGCACAGCCAACCAACCGGTGAAGCCAGAACACTTGAGCCAGCCAACAGAAAAGATCTGTAGCTGGAAAAAATATTTCTTCAAAACAATTGAGCCAAGCTTCCATTTTTCATGCATCTCAGCTTCACGTGGCATTGGTGATATTGATCCATCTGAACAGAACAGAAGGTCAAACCTGGAATGAGTGGAAATGTCCTCTTTGTCTCACCGATGACTAAATGAAGCATCAGTCATGAGTGATCATGTGGTCGACAATGGAGCCAGTAGACACTAGAAAGACTTTCCTGGGTCTCTTTAGCTAATCTCCCTGCCTCTCAGAAGGTTTAACTGGACTTAACAGTATGTCAGATCTTGAACAATATTTTTAACTGGTTTCACTATCTCAGCACCTTTCTTTAGGTGCGCTGCAGGAATAAGCCAATATAACAAAACCTAGCATGTCTTCCTTTTGCTGAACTACAGTATTTTCCCTTGGTGACTGACCTATATATACATGACAGAACAAAAATAGTTGTCATTTTTATATACACCTTTCTCTGTCTTCTTAATGTACTGTGTTCTAGGCACCAAATCCAGAAATCTTTTCTAAAAATCATACCCGTATGTTTTGCAATATTTTTTTTTTTTTAAATCTGCAAATCTGATTAAAATTGAGAGCAGATAGCCCGGTGGCCTGGCAGTAGCTCTGTAGCTTAGGTGAGTGTGCAACCTCAGCACTCTCCTAAGTGGATGTTGACAGGAGTGAAAGTGTCCACTTCTGGGACAAGAAAGATAGGGGAGCAGAGCAGACTTGCAGAAAACTGCCCTCAGGCTGTTCTAAAGGGTAACGCAGATGGCTGTCTCAAAGGAGGCAGAGTACGCAGAAAAGGTGCTGTGATAGCTGAAAGCTAATTATGGGTTGTGAATAAGAAGCAGGATCAGAGGTGATCCCAAACACAGAAACAGACGAAAATTGTCTTCTGATGCCTTGGACTAGCTCAGTGGAAAAGGAGAATAGTTTTTCCCCCTTCTTCTTTTTTCTGTTTTTTTTTTTTTGCTCATTATGTGTTTGGGTATAGAAGCTGGTGTGAGAACCCCCAGAAAGCATTTTTGTTATATCCAAAAGTAAAATAAGCAGAAGACGAAAGCTAAAATTTGCACTAGCCTGTGCCACCATCACTAGTGTGGTTGTTAAGGCCTAACAGTCTAACTTAGCCATTGGCTTTACAGACTCTACTAATGCTACACCGCAAAGAAAATGCTACACTGATTACTTCGTTTAACAAATCTGGAACCCCCACCACAGGGTCCATGCTGGAATATTTAAATAAGATGTAAAAGTCTATCTGGGATAATAACTACCAACCTATGAAGCTATGTCACACAGAGACACATGCACATCTCTCAATTTCCTCTTTGGCTTGTGGCCATGGAATATCATTTCCGGAATGAGTTTCACAAATCCATTGTGTAGGTGTTTTTATCAGGAAGGTTGTGCATTTTGCATATGTTCCTTTTCCATTTTCTACTAAGAAGCAGCTGGAAGCCAAAGAAGGCCCTATCCATCATCTCTTCTATGGCCGGACTCTGAACCTGGACACAAGAATAGGAGCCTTTCACTCAAAAATAAAGGAGGAAATTCCATTGACATACCAGGGTCAATCACCATCCAAATGAACTTGAGAAGGGATACTTTTCATGGATTGAAAACACTTTCACTATTCATATTCAACTCAGTCTTTTCAGATGCAAAAAAGTTCATTATCAGACATTAAATGTAATTGTAAAACTGACCTGGAGATCATTTACTGAAGAAAAAATGGGGAGTTACGATGGTTCCTGATTTATTAAGCTTTTTTTATTTGGAATCCTCACAACCCTTCATTTGAAGACAGTCTCAAGTGAACAAATTTTAATTAGATAAACTATCTAATCAATATATCAACAGATCAATCAAAACAGCAGCTTTTAAAATGAGTGGCTAGAGGGGTGTTTCTGAAACTAATGGCTAGAAGAATATTTCCCTGAATTGAATTCATTTGTTAGCATAATAGGAGATTAAACTCTAATTAGTGTAGCAGGTTCTGAAGAGAAACAATTGTGAGTTAAAAATCGCCAGTGTTAGCCACATAAACAAAGATGTATTCATAGTTGTCATTCACTTTGCTGAAAGTGAAAAGTAACAGGCTGTGATGTTGATTGTCTTAAAAGATCTATTTTTGCATCTATGTTCCTGAAACTAGGCAGGCTTCTTTAAATGTTGTTTTTCTTCTTTTTTAGGTTGTTGTATCAACAACAGTCAATGTGGATGGCCACGTTCTGGCTGTCTCAGACAACATGTTTGTACACAACAATTCCAAACATGGAAGGCGGGCTCGCCGCCTTGACCCCTCAGAAGGTACGGCTCCTTCTTATCTGGAAAATGGTAGGCACACATTTACATGTCTTTTTTTATTTGCGATGCTTTTTTTTTTGCACCATATTTTATGTTGATACACCACTACATTTACTTTTCCATATTTTCTTCTCTCATCAATCAAACCACCCATTAAAAAAGTCCATTAGTATTTCTCAGCTCTTGTCAACCAGAATACAGTCACTTTTGAATTTGCTTCTGAATTCTCTCTTTATTTAATACTTACAGTTTTGCAGTCACAACCAATTTTTCATCTTTTTCCTTTTTTTTTTTTTTTTTTTTTTTTTTCAGTCTTGTTTTGCTTGCAGCTTTTTCTTGCTATTTAATTTGACTTGATTTTATTTTGGCTTGTCATATTCCTTGATCCAGAGGTACAGTCTCAGGTTATGTATGCAAGTTTAAGTGGATGGTAAAAACATGACCAAATCTGTAAAGAATTTACTGTGAGGTCAATTTCCTGTTGCTGGGCCTTACTGCTGCAGATTACAGCAGTGGGGTTTTTGTATGAGAAAAACAGCATAAAATGTTTTTCTTCAGACTGACTCAATGTGATTGACTTCTTGCCTGAACTGCTAAAAGAAGATAGGCTGAGATGAAGAAGAGAATGGAAAGTATCTCTGAAAATCCAGAATGCTGAAACAGTCTTTCTGGAGCCCATCAGCCTCTGAGTCATTCTCACACAATTGCAGCTGCGCTCATACGCGTGCACATTTTATTCTCCCACAGAGTACAAAATAATTATTTAGATTTAAATATTACTTTGTTTGCACTGCAAAATACACCGTCATAAAGACACAAAACTCTTGGGTAATCTGCTTTTCAGTAAAACAAAATTCATACAGCACAAACATTTTGAATCCTCGAGAGTTAGAGTTTTCCGAAGCACTGGCATTCAGAGTGCCCCAGCCTGGCTAGCTGCGGTGGGCAGTCCCAGCACATCCATTTCCACGGGACCCCTCTTGTGAGTTGTTACTAACGTATTGACAGGATCATGGCTTTTTACACTAATAAAATTAATTAAAGTAATAACTGAACACTAAGCTGCTAATACAATCATTGTCATTTTATGTTTCAAACGATACTTACCGATGGGCACACAGAAAAATGAATGAGGCAAGCAATAATTACCAGAAGGAAATATGATCTAGACATCAAAAAATGGAAAACAATTTGCGAATCTGCTGCAGTCCACACACACAAAACTAATTTGTTTTTCTGCATTAATAACTAAGGTATAAGAGAACAAAAATATAATAATTAAAGGTCGCCCTGAGCACAAGAGTCATTATGGTCTATGACGTATTGTTTATCTCTTTCATATGCACTGAAAGTAGGTGTGTGTTTTGCCTAGCAACCGTCACTAATGAGGTTCACAATTAAGAAGGTTGAATCCTCTCCTCTAGTCCTCTTCTTCCCTAGAGAGAGAGAACTAGCAACATTATAGGTTCAAGTCGGCGTGCTCAGCCCTGTGGTGTTAGGTTTTAGTCTAGGTCCAAATTCAGCCTCTTCTAATGAGCTATTATGATCTTAGCAAAATACAAGTATTTATTTTTGTAAGCTGTATAAAAAGAATTTGACTCTAAGCAGAAAATATCACTTAGAAAAATAAAGGCCACTTGTACATACTACAGAAAATCTACATAAATTTCGCTAACCAG
>NC_092592.1:40025000-40027500 GCF_047663525.1 Anas platyrhynchos | reverse complement strand
CAAACACCGCCACGGCACATTCCAGGAGTTGTTGAAGTAACTCTCTCCTACAAATCCAAACAGTTCTGCAAAGGTGCTCCCGGCCGATTCGTCTACACTGGTAAGTGCACAGCTTCTTCACTCATTTCAAAATAATAACTCTGGTCTCGTTATGACATAGAGTCGGTGCAAAGCTGGAGCATTACAATGTTGTTAAAAAAATAGAACCTATCATTCTGGAAATTCAACTGGTCTTAGCTGAACCTCAAAATACCTGTTCAAGTAGGCACCCGGAAGCTTTGGTGCCTATTCAAACCTCTTGGGTCTTAAAAATGTCTCAATATCTCATGAGATTAAGCTCTCACAAGATGCTCCTTACTTCCTGTTTTCATTTCAGCCAGAAATAGATTATAAATGGTATTTCCTATTCTGCTCCACCAGAAAAAGGAGTTCAGAAGTATTTGGTGTTGAAAAAAATTTTTTTCAGAGTATCTATCCAAGCTTCTTGAACTTCCCTAAAGGTTCAGTTGAAGTTTTAGGCAGGGGTTCAAGAAGCTATTGTTGGATCCAAACAACTTCATCCAACCCTATTCACAGTCTGGCTCTAAAAATTTCTTCAGACCTGAAACTTGGGATACAAAGTCACAACCCTGAAAATGATTTATTTACGCTAATTCTTCTAAATGCATTTGCTTTAAATTTATAAGAGCACAAGAAAAAGTCGGAACTTTGTGGTTTCCAGTGTTTCTAATATAAAAGTCTTATTTGGGATAAAGTATTACTGGCTTTTTAAAACGTGTGTTACATTTTTTTTGGCATTTAAGAATGAGTTTAACTAAGATTATGGTGGGAAAAAGGGAGAAATAGCAATTCAATTTATAATACTTTTGGATGAGGTTTCTAGGTAATAAATTTGATCTGATGAATCAATCCCTCTTTTGAAAACAAATCGCCTTTAACTGTTTACTCGACAGACTGTGGGGATTCTGGGAGAGTTCTTATTGCTTATTGGGTAGATAATGCATATTGCAGATGATGTGCAGATGATGTGCATTTTGATTAATATTTTCCCACTAGACTGCAACTGTTTCTATCTGTTAATTTTGATCTAATGGGAAAAGTGTGTTTCTGGGTAGTTTTAAGCTAGGACTTTTTAACAGTTAGCACATCAAAGATATGCTTTTCCATCAGCCTAAGTTCTGTTGCTGAAAGGAGCTTCTAAGTGAAGGTAGTATCTTAGAATGGTGCAGTACAAACAGGTGTGGAGATCTGTATCTTCCATCTATCCCCAAAGAAATCACAACATGAGCAAAACCAGTGCTTACATTCACACCTGCGTACTTCCCTTCTGACTGACAAGGGAGGGAATATTTAAATTTTCTTGGTCTTTCTGATTGGCTTGTTGCCAGTGTTACCCAATGTGGCGGTATTGACTGTGGTGCTTTTGGTGCTAATCATGTATTTTGAAAGCAGACATTATTTCATACAGTTTGCTGAAAAGTGATAACTGCAGTTGGGCTGCGTGCAGTCAGGATTAGAGTCTTAAAAGTGCTATTACAAATACAGGCCAGACAAAGTTACGGCAGAATATCATGAGAAGTAGGACTCTCAAGCTAAGATAAATGTTCAGCAAAATAAGAAATGAATGAATTAAGAACCTAGACTAAGTTCCAGATTTTCTAGCTGTTGTGAGCTGGTGTTATTCCACAGCATACAAGGAAGCGCTGCAGATTTGAACCAGATGACGATCTGGTTCTCTGTGCACAGTCTTTGAATTTGGAATTGTTTCATAGTAATGTCTTTAACGGATGTCTCAAGCGCAGATTTTGCAAATTTGGCAGATTTGGGCAGATTTTTATATCTTTGTAATGTATAAATGCAAATAGGTATGAAACTGTAAGGAAAAGCCGTTCGTTTTTTCTTTCCTGGGGTCTTCCTTCTCTCGTATTGCTTAGCAAAGATGGTCAAAAAAAAAAAGTGGGAATTTCAGGAACTTTTTCTGTTGTAATTAAAATGTAATGAAGTTACGTTACTGATGTTTTAATGGGAGTACGTATTTAAAACACTTTGTGAGGGAGACATCAGCCTATATCCCAACAAGAAAATAAGAAGAGTCTGCCTGCCTGAGAAACTTCTGCCTGATTTGTTTTATCCTCAAGTGATAGGGTGAATGAGATAGGCTTTGGAAATTACAGCTGCCATTGAGAACTAAGCCAAGTCTCACTGTATTTCAGAAAATGAAAATTATGTAGTCCTATACGAGGGAGGGGCCGAATCCCCAGGGCATCTGTTTCCCATCAGTGTCCCACCATGCTTGCAGTCTGGCTTGGCACTCTAACATTTAACCTTCCCGGCAGGAGGTAGACCATAGGGCAACAAGGCTGCAGAATAATGAAACAAGAGTGTAGTGTGGTGTACAAAGCCTTTGTAAGTACAGAAGTTGAGACATTAAATGATCAGGGTACAGAGATATGAAAGTTCCAGATTTTTCTAAAAAGACCCCATTAGTCTCGCACAGAAA
>NC_092592.1:40015000-40020000 GCF_047663525.1 Anas platyrhynchos | reverse complement strand
GATTGTATTTTACATTTACTGTGATCTAGCATAATTTTCAGCATTGTACCTGGATTTACTGTATTTCAGAAGAATGGTAGACTTGTCTGTGCACCCTCCTGCTCGAAGTGCATAGGTGCTTCCTCCAGGTTTCTACAACAGCTGATGCACATCAACTATTTGGGAAAGGGTGGATGTAGGAGACTACAATCTAGATGTGTTACGTGGCTAGTGGTTTCAGCCAGGAATGATTTCTGTACTCAGCGGCTCCAGTAGCAGAGCTCCAGCATACATCTGTAATGTGTCTGGGGTGGTGGGGGCAAGGGGAGGGAAACCGATCCATACAGACCTGTCTTTAAGAAGGAGGTGTTTATTCAGCTATAAGGCCTAGCAGAGGAATAAACTCTCAAACCATCCCACAAATACAAAAGCAGGTGCAAGCCCAGTTTATTTCTGCAAAACAGATCTTAATTAGTAAAATACCTTGGAGAATTAAACAGTCAAAATGTAATGTTTTGCTGCTTCCCACAGCAGTGAAATACTTTACCAAACCAGCAATATGCCATATTTTTTGTAGTGTTAGAATATTTTTTTCATGTTAGTCACATATCGGGTTGTTTTCATAAAATGCCATGTTTTATTATAGTTACATCAGTATTAGAACGTGGTATTGACATGATTGGAGCATTTAGGATTTGATGCCAGCTAGATTTCCTTCCCCTTTCACTTTGTGCTGAAATACTGACAGGTCCCTTTTTTTGTGGTGTTCTGCGTTAAAGACTGATGAGATCTGCCTTTATACGGGTGCAATTCCTAATATCTCATGATCTGCTCATTCTATATGTATAAAGCATAGTAAATTTGTGGAGATTTTGCTTGGCAAAAGATTCTCAGATTGAAATGCATGATGTGGTCTGATATGGTAACTACGTTAAGTAATATGCTAAGTGTGCTGCAGGTGGCTTTGCTTTAAGTGATTTCTATTCACTACTTCATACTTCACCTTTCAAATACATTTTTCTAACCCAGTGTCACTGATGCTATCAACCTGATAGGTGGCATCCCCGCCCATGGCAGGGGATTGGAACAAGATGGTCTTTAAGGCCCATTCCAACCCAAGCTGTTCTCTGGTTTTATGACTCTAAGGATCTACAAGAACAGCAGAACGATGTCTGTAAAATGCCGTAGGTAAAGCTGATGCCCTGGGATGCCCATGTACCAGGGGAGACCCTCCATGTAAATCCAGCCACAGCATTTGCCATGGTCTGAGCCAGGAGCCCATTTGCTGGCTCTGCACACAGAAGTTGAAGCCTGCTACCTGGGGGCCGAGGTGGGGGGCTGGCACAGCTGCCCTGTTGCCTCACCTCAAGGACGCTCGGTGGTGCAGGCCGTGGGCCCCAACCCCAAGTGTGCACAGGGCATTGAGAGCTCAAAGGGCCTGGGCAGCCTCTGTCGTGGTGCTGCCATCTTGCCTTGCAGAAACTTCTTCTTTCATCCTTTCTCTCCCATTTTTTTATATATACATTTTTTTTTCATTCTTTTTTTTCTTTGTTTCTTTTCATTATCTCTCTTCCTTTTCTTTTCTTTTCTTTCCTTTTCTTTCCTTTTCTTTTCTTTCCTTTCCTTTTCTTTCCTTTTCTTTTCTTTTCTTTTCTTTTCTTTTCTTTTCTTTTCTTTTCTTTTCTTTTCTTTTCTTTTCTTTTCTTTTCTTTTCTTTTCTTTTCTTCTCTTCTCTTCTCTTCTCTTCTCTTCTCTTCTCTTCTCTTCTCTTCTCTTCTCTTCTCTTCTCTTCTCTTCTCTTCTCTTCTCTTCTCTTCTCTTCTCTTCTCTTCTCTTCTCTTCTCTTCTCTTCTCTTCTCTTCTCTTCTCTTCTCTTCTCTTCTCTTCTCTTCTCTTCTCTTCTCTTCTCTTCTCTTCTCTTCTCTTCTCTTCTCTTCTCTTCTCTTCTCTTCTCTTCTCTTCTCTTCTCTTCTCTTCTCTTCTCTTCTCTTCTTTCCCACTTTTTTTTCTTCTTTTTCTTTTTCTTTCTTTTTCTTTTTCTTTTTCTTTTTCTTTTTCTTTTTCTTTTTCTTTTTCTTTTTCTTTTTCTTTTTCTTTTTCTTTTTCTTTTTCTTTTTCTTTTTCTTTTTCTTTTTCTTTTTCTTTTTCTTTTTCTCTTTCTTTTTCTCTTTCTCTTTCTTTTTCTCTTTCTCTTTCTTTTTCTCTTTCTCTTTCTTTTTCTCTTTCTCTTCTTTCTCTTTCTCTTTCTCTTTCTCTTTCTCTTTCTCTTTCTCTTTCTCTTTCTCTTTCTCTTTCTCTTTCTCTTTCTCTTTCTCTTTCTCTTTCTCTTTCTCTTTCTCTTTCTCTTTCTCTTTCTCTTTCTCTTTCTCTCTCTTTCTCTTTCTCTTTTTCTCTTTCTCTTTCTCTTTCTCTTTCTCTTTCTCTTTCTCTTTCTCTTTCTCTTTCTCTTTCTTTCTCCTTTTCTTTCTTTCTTTCTTTCTTTCTTTCTTTCTTTCTTTCTTTCTTTCTTTCTTTCTTTCTTTCTTTCTTTCTTTCTTTCTTTCTTTCTTTCTTTCTTTCCTTCTTTCTTTCCTTCTTTCTTTCCTTCTTTCTTTCCTTCTTTCTTTCCTTCTTTCCTTCTTTCCTTCTTTCCTTCTTTCCTTCTTTCCTTCTTTCTTTCCTTCTTTCTTTCCTTCTTTCTTTCCTTCTTTCTTTCCTTCTTTCTTTCCTTCTTTCCTTCTTTCCTTCTTTCCTCATGTATGTGTAGTTTTCATTCATGCATTCATATAAAGGAAATTTGCAGCTATTGTGGTGATAATGACTTTTGTTGGCAAAGAAGAGCTTGAAACCTAGTTGTCAGTAGAAGTGCAGGCATCCTTGTGGAATTCAAGTTCATGAAGGTACTCGTGGCTGGGCACCACCAATGGAGAGGTGTGTTGTAGGGCATAGCCCCCCGCATAGCTGGCCTGAGCTCTGCCTGGGGATGCCATTTGGAAAGGTTCAGGATGGGGGGACCCATGGAGCCCCCTGGGTGCTTCTCACCAGCCTCCTGGCACCCACCCTGCAGCAAGCATGCACCAGGGAGCCCAGCCAACACACCCAAGCATGTCAGAAGTTGTTGCTTGAAGATTAGGTGAGAGACTGGTCAACATATAGTGCATTTGCAACCTTAATTTACCACTGAAGTTAGCAGAAGACACACATTCTCGATTATTGTCTGGACGTAATCCCTGTTCTCTTCCTCCCTCTCTCCTTGCCTCTGTTATGTCCTCCCACAGGAAAAAAAAAAAAAAGCCTTTGCTTTGGTAGGTGACCAGGACTGCTCAGGAAATGTCTTCTGTTATTTCTTCTCCCAGCACACTTTTTAGTAGAAAATCTGTGACGATAGCAATGTTCTGACCTGCGCCGCAAAAGGCTCTTAACAGGACAGGCTGTGCTTCAGATGAGTAAATCGACATTTGTCTTCAAACACCAAAGAGCTATAAATGAGTGTTACTGTTCCACTGATGTTCCTCATGCTCTTTGAACACTTCTTTGCTAACTTTGGTGAGATGTGATGCCTTCCTGGCACCAGCAGCCATGGCCTGCTGTACCCTTACCCCTTCGCCACAGGGACTGCGTTCGGTAGCCCTGCCCTCACCAAACTATGAGCCACAATCAAACCTATCCCCCCCCCAGATATGTGAACAGAAGCATTTGAATGTAATCCAGGAGTTGTCAGGGTATTATTTTGTGACAAGGAAGCAGAGCTGTCCCCTTGTTTGAGTGCAGCGTGATGCTGGGCTGCCGTTGTTTGCCACCAGGCACAGCGGAATGGGCAGGCAGGAGCCGTGCCGCTGCCGGCACCGTGCAACGTGGGCCTTGCCTCCTTGTGCCAGGAAAAAAGGTGGTGGTTCTCCCGGTGTGTGTGAGAGTCCTTTCAGGAAGATTCCGTACCATTATCTGACTGAGCATAATTACCAACTGACCTATGAGTTTTAGGCCTGTAATTGAAACAAGGGGCTGAACACCGTCGCTTCCCCTCCTACTAGCTAAAGGAAAGCCGGGTGATTATGAGAAACTGGGGAGGTAAAGACAAAGGTGGTTTTGTTTTGTTTTGTTTTGTTTTGATTTGTTTTTTAATGAAAAATCTATTTTCAGTTTCTTTGTGGAATAGGGAGAACTTAAATGCCTTTTATTTATTTTTTTATTATTATTATTTTTTATTTTTTTTACAGTAAATAGGTTGTCCTTAGTAAGTCCAGGGATATTAGTCCTGCTTCAACAAGCAAGAGTGCCTCCTGATGAATGATGTGTTCAACCCCTCCATGCCTTTGTATTTCCTATGCATTCCACAATGCTTGGCTCACCCTGCCGAGTTCTGTGATTGAAATTCATTGCCAAATTTATTGAGAAATTAATGAGAAAAGCTGCAAAGTATTGACTTTGAGAGGAAAACACAACTCATCTTGAATGAGGAGGAAAATGCAGCAATAATTTAGCCACTATTGATTTTGCCCTGTCCATGTATTGATCTTCATTTTACAATATTAATTTGCACCTGCAATCGGCTGCAAAGGGAACCGATTTCATTTCTTTGCAGTGTTAATGTGCAAAGCATTAGGTGCTCTTAAGAAGTGGTGGTATTACAAGTCACATCGGAAAGGCTGATTTTTTTTTTTTTATTTGTGCTTGTTACTGAAATAGACTAAAAATTAATTTTTTGTCTGACAAAATATTAAAGTGAAAACCCATCTCAAATGTATACCTCCTCTCAACCCCGTAGGCTGCTTTTCATCTGTGTGAGGAACAATCAGCAACCTGAAATTCCAACCACTTCTCATCATCATGCCCATATCAGTTCAAAGTTCATGAAATTTCTATGAGCATTGATCTTTACCCATTGATTTTTTTTTGCAGCAGATCTTTGAAATTTTAATTTCCCGAGCATCTGAATTTCTTATAGATGAAATGCACTTGGTAGAGACAGTTGATGATAAAGTGGTGAACTTAGCATCATTTTAAAGCCTAAAAAGGGAGAAAAAACAGGCATTTGCAGACTT
>NC_092592.1:40007500-40010000 GCF_047663525.1 Anas platyrhynchos | reverse complement strand
TTTGTTTGAGTCAGGCAGAGCTATAATAAAGCCCTATGACTCCTTATAAAGCTTGTTAAACACAATGTGTGCAGTCTAACTGAGTCAGGATCATGATTCATGCACTGTACACAGCAGCATGTGCTGCTGATTTATGACCAAGCACAGTTCATAGTCAAAATTACAATTTGAGGGATAAAAAGATTAATTACTATTTGTGGCCTGCAATTTCATGAGGCTAGTGGATTGCAGCTGTAGAATGATAGTGCTCTACATCAGTTTGTAGTCAGCCATTCACAGATTATTAAAGCTTTGCAAGATTAAGTGCTCCTCCTGCCTGGTTTGTGCTCAGGCAATATGCTAGACAAAAAAGGACCACAGGGATAAATCTGAAGCTAGCAATAGCTGGACATATGTCATAATTGCCAGTTTCCCATAAATCCACAGCCAGTATAGAAAGCAGCCCATGATGCAGACATCATATCATGACTGTAGTGATTGCTATATATGGCCTCAAGACCTGTAACTTTGTTACTGCACTACCATTTTTGCAATATATTGGATAACCCTTTGACTATTTTCCAGCCTAATTATAAATAGAAGTAATCATTGCTTTGTGAAGGAAAAAAAAAATACCTTCCTCGGGACAGGTTTTAAAATGAGATTTGTAGCTGTGATAAGATTTAAGAAGAAAATTACGCATTACGTGTAAGTTTGTACTAACAAATACTTGTTGAGATATATACCTTTATTAATATATATGTTGTTTAAATTGACTAATCTGTTTATGTTCTAGCACTTAATGAACCAACCATAGATTATGGCTTTCAAAGGTTGCAGAAAGTTATTCCACGACATCCAGGTGATCCTGAAAGGTTACCAAAGGTTAGTAAAGAGTCAAAAAGCATTTGTATCTTCTAATTTCATATGTTTCTAAGGGATGCCATATACTACTTATCACTTGTAAAGTAATACCACATACAAATTCTATCCAATATATCAACTTCTTAGGTAGGCATGTCGAGCTACAAAACCCACCAACCTTAATTCTTAAATTTGACCTATTTTCCACTTTAATTCTTTGCCATTAAGTTAGTCAACAATTTTTCAGATCATATTTGATACTTGCAAAACAGTATTTTAAAGAAAGAGAATGGATTTTCTGATACAAATATTTTGGATTCTACAAGAGGGACATAAACTTCCTGCGTAATGAAATAGTTCAATTAAACATTTTCCACTCCAGTAGCTTGTAGTGATTTCAATCTAAGCAGCCCCACTCTGATCTGTGATTATTTGACTCTTGTTTTCCTTTCATTTTCTAAAGCTCGATTCAGTTTAATCTTTTGTTTACAAAGCTTTTGTTATAAGTCCCTGACTTAGCAGGCTAACAAATGAAGTCCACATATTAATATCTAGAGGGACTTTTCATTTAAATTCAACAAAGACAAAAGCTGCCTGTGTTGTTTATGCACATGACACATATCACAGAAATTTCATTTTGATGTAAAACATTAAAGATAAGTCATGCTTATAATTTTTTCTTTTCTTTGATATAACATTGTCTTTTTTTTTTTTTTTTTAGTGCAATCTATGATTTTCAAGGCAAACTTGAAAACACAAATGAAAAATGAAGTCGTAACATTATGACTGATTATTTTGTATTCTATTCCTATGTGCATCAAGTCTTGACCACCTCTGAGTTTTATTAACACAATAAAACCTTTTAGACATTACCTTTTAATGCTCAGCATGAACATAAGCAATATCATTAGGTTTCTGTTTTAATTTGTGAACATGCTAGCAACTCATATCGGATATGATAACTGTTACAATAATTGGAGACAGACTGGAAAGATTTTTCAAATGCAGGGCTTTTCACGTAGGGTGTTTTGTTGCTGAGGGCTGAGCTCGACCAGAACAACTTTTACCTCCAGAAGAACAAGAGCCATCAATATCATTACCCATAGGGCTTTTGCTCCCAACATTTCAGTTTCTGGATTGATATATGTATTAATGATATCACCATTCCTTGGCATCCCATATATGAATGTTATCACTCTCCATATAAAAGTCAATGTAAATGCGGAGCCATTTCTATTAAGATCCTTTTGAAAATAAATTCAGGGGAGATTTGTGACAGTCTGCTTAAAATATTGCTATTTTTAAATTTGGGAGGGCACTTTAGAGAGAAATATTGAGAAAGCCTCAGTCCTGCAAAGGCTTAGCTACACATCTGATTTTTTTAAGACATACAAGTGAGCAGTCATTCTGAATCAACAGATCCATATGTGTGCATAAAGTTAACCATGTCTTTGGAGAATTGGAGGCTGAGACTTGTTACATCGGATTTTTTTTGGAGTAGGTGAAGAATTTAAAACAATCCACTTTACTCCGATGGGTTCAGCAGATTATTCCTTTGCTCTCCGGGTGCAGGTTACACCTGGACATCTGTCAGCTTCAGCTTCTGTTATTGTCACATTTTGGTGCAGTCACAGTAAGCTGTGTCCGTTTGGTAGCT
>NC_092592.1:39995000-40002500 GCF_047663525.1 Anas platyrhynchos | reverse complement strand
ATGAAATGCTGTCTTTAACTTTCTCATAATACTTAATTCTTCCTGTTCTTTAGTTTACTGTTATAAAGCATCTCTGGTGGAAAAAGAAATTGGCAAAGTGTAGAAAGCTCTTTATTATTCACAGTAAATATACAATGTGTTTGTTTATTATAAAATAATTATGTCTAGTTATTTCCACCTGTTTTTTTTTTTTTGAGTATTTACACAGATAAAACTAATTTTATGTCTGTGATTTTAAAGTATTTTGTTTTTAAGCATGTATGACATATATGTTACTAATAAAAGAAATAGTTGATGTAATTTACATTTTGTAATTGAAAATGCATGTAGCATATTGCATTTAAAATTAATTTTGATACTAATGAAAGGAGTGAAACCAGATTATTAGATATGTTCAAAACCATATTTTTTTTGCTTGCAACATAATTATTAAATTGATTGCTCAGATAGAAACAAATTGTTGTTTAAAATCCTGATTCTGCTATCTTTCCTCTTATAAGAGATTGTCTTTTAATGCATTTCCAAGCTAATAAGCCTTATAAAATTCTGTACTTGATCTTGAATTAGTTTTCACTGATGACTACACCTTATGAAAGTACCAGCTTATTGTTAGTATAAAAATACCAATCATAAAATGAAAACCCCAAAACAGCCTTTTAAAGTAAATCACTGCAACAACAACAAAAAAAAATTTCTTGCCAGCTCTGGCATATGAAGGTCTGGAGAGGCTGAAAGTTCATTCAGTGTGTTGGTACCAGGCAGGAATCAAGCCTGTTGATAATTGCTACTAAAGACAAACGTGAAGCAAACTGACACAGCTGGATCGAAGAGAGCTTTTGTTGGCTGTCTATGCTAAGAGGAGAGACAACATAGAGTGCTCGCAGATGATTTAAGTAGGGTTGGCGTGATAAGGTTATCTCAAACTGCAAGAGTTGATAGGGCAGTAACAGACAACTTAGAGCAAAGCTGTGCAATCAATTAAAACTGTGTAATATATGATGCATGAGGAAACCCCCCAGCCCTAAGTTTATATTATAAAATAACATTATTTTTTTGGGGTGGGGGGGTTTCTAACACAGTAGGTTACAGTCGCAACACAAGCAGTGTTTCCCCGCGAGGATATGTTCCGAGCAGTACTCCTCAGCAGTCCAATTACAACACAGTCAGCAATAGCATGAATGGATATGGCAATGCCGGCATGCCCAATCTAGGTGTACCAGGTTCCCCTGGATTTCTTAATGGCTCCTCAGCTAACTCTCCTTATGGCAGTAAGTGTCTATTTTTGGTAACACATCATCATATAGATTCATATTTACTACAAAATCAAATACTTGCATTGTTTTGATTTTCTATATTGTGAGCTACTGGATAAAAGGAGGGGTGACTCTGGAGGCTGGACGTAAAAATGAATATAATAAATTGATCTGTTTGTGCCATAATACAATCTCAGATAGAAAAAAAAAAAATTGGACTGCACAATTTGTAACAAAAGTCCAACACAAAAGAGTTTGCCTGTTATCCAGAGAGTGGCCAAGCCAAGGCATTTCATTTCTTTTTTTTTTTCTTTTTTTTTTTTTTCCTTTTTTTAAAAAATATATATTTATATATATATATATATTTTAAGAGGCAAGGCCCTATCACTCTCTTTTTCCATGTTTGCCGTGAAAACCTCAATCTGAGTCCTGATTATTTTTGCTTTATTGCAGTAGTGCCGTCAAGCCCTACCATGGCAGCCTCTTCGGTCACCCTCCCTTCAAACTGTAGCAGTACACACGGCATTTTCTCATTCTCACCTGCCAATGTCATCTCTGCAGTGAAACAAAAGAGCGCCTTTGCTCCTGTTGTCAGGCCCCAAGCCTCTCCTCCACCATCTTGCACCAGTGCAAATGGAAATGGACTTCAAGGTGAGCTGGATCTCTCTCAATTTTCTGTGTATTGCTTTTTGGTGCATACACTAAAACCCTTGATCATTTATGTCAGAGAAAGGTACCTTACTATATTTTTAAGTTTCTGGTGCTCTCATAGTGATGTGAAAGGAGAAAAAGTAGAATAGTACAAATGATATGCTAAGACTTAAAAAAAAGCTGAGGTCAATTTTAATACTCACATTAGAGAAAACAACAGCTGTTTGGGCATTTTCCCCTAAGATTTTGTGCATTAAATATTACATTAAGAATGTATCCCTGAATGGTTCTTAGGGGTTCTGCCTACTCCTTGTGTTTCCTTATACATTTTTTTTTTTTTAATACAGTTTTATGGATGTTTGGAAACATCAACATTCCAGCATAGTGTGGTGCTATTTCCTCATTGTACATGTGATGTGATAGTTATTGTAAAATACTGCAAATTAGTATAAATCAGGTCAAGTTCTTACTCAGTGAGCTAACTACTGCTTACAGGGAGCTACTCTTGCACTAGCTAGCCACTAGTGCAGTGAGTTTACATGCTCGTGGTCCTAATGCACTCTCTTATTGTAGTGTTAAACTAGTTACTCCCATAAGTGAATATCCAAATATTTTAATTAAGGGAGGCAAATTTTTTTTTTTTGTTAAATATATATATTTTTAAATCCATGTGAATTCATGCAGGTAGTATAATGAACAATTCACAGATCAGTGGCAGAACTTACACGGTCACCTGCTGGTAGTGGGGCAGGAGGAATTATCAGACAGTGTATGTTTTGTGTAGGAATATAAATATGAACAAATAAAGCTTCCTTTATGTGGCATATTTTAAAGTTGAGGAGATGGTATTGTCACATTTATTAGAATCATTGAAAAGGTTTCCTTGCCTGCATTTTGCAAAGAATGAACCAAGTTCTTCAGGGCAGTAAATTGCAGCACTTCAGATCAGAAAGAAAGCCACAAAGGGCTGCAGACACAGTTATCCTGGGGGTCGTGACTCCTCTTGACTTTCTTAGCTATGACAGGTAACACAGTTTTATTTATTCTTAGAATTGCCATCATGATATCCATAATCTAATGACCACTCACAGGAAAAGAGATGGAGACACATATTTTGATTTGTCAAACTGCTTGCTAATTCTGGATACCTGTATCTTGTGGTGTCTAGTTTAGGGCACTTCAGAGAGACATAATCCTACAGAACTGCCCACCCACGAAAAACCCAGGCCATGCTAGGCCAGTATCTCAAAACGGATGTCCCTGTAGTTTGTTATTAACTTCTTGGTCCAGAGAAGACAACATCTGAGAGCTTATTAAGCACTCAGGTCAATGAAGGGCTGAGGATCCAGCTACAAATCTTATTGTAGGGTAGATGTTAAGGAAAAGGATAATTAGATTAACAATTTATGTCATTGCATAAGTCTTTTTTGTTGAAGCTTTACTATGCTGCAATAAGTAGAAAACTCTACCAGGTACAAGCAATACTCTTAGAGAAGATTATCCATTCATAAAATAATCCAGTTACCTACTCTCTTCTTTATGTAAAACCAACCAATGAAGCAAAACAAACTAAAAAACACACTAGTATAAAAATTAAAAACTGAAATAAATAATAAAATAAAATAAAATAAAATAAAATAAAATAAAATAAAATAAAATAAAATAAATAAAATAAAATAAAATAAAATAAAATAAAATAAAATAAAATGTGCTAACACATGGCTTAGATTTGAGTCAGCTATTTTGTACATTCTATAGTAGTTATTTACATATATACTCCCATTAACTAGTTGATATAGCTTCACTCTGAAAAGACATAAACTAAAATTATATAAATTTCTATAATTTCAGTATGTAAATAGAGGTTTTTCCATTAGTTATTCAAGGTTTCAGGTGCATATACAATCTCGATGATTGCAAAGTGGTATTGTCAGAAGAGCCTGAGCAGGCTAAATGCCCAGTTCCCAGCAGATATCGAGCACCTAATCTGTTTTGGCACCTCCAAACCACCCCAGTAATCATCCATCTTCATCCTCAGGTGCAAAATGCTCTTTGTGTAAAATCCTGGTAGACCACTTTGAATCCGCCAATGCTGATTTTGTTAAGCAGGTCAGGAATTCAGCTCTAACTCTGAGACCCAAGGCGCAGCTGCTCCCTGTGCTTGGGATGCTGCAACCCAAGCAGCAGACCTGGCACCATCCACGGAGAATTCCCTCCTGCAGGTGTTGCTAAAACTCTAAGGATTTCTGTTACATGCCCCAGAGACCTGAACTATTGCATTACGGAGCTGTCCCTGCAACAGTGAGCATTCAGAGCTTCTAAAACATGAGGGTACTTAGACATAGGGCTGTGCAGAAACTTCATTTTTTTAGTTCAACAGCCAAACTGAGAATGGATAGAAATGTTGATTTGAGGAAGAAAAATAAAACAGTCGCGTTTTCCTTACCTAGCTGAGACAGTTAAACCGAATCTTTTTGTATTGAACAAAATGACACTGAGAGATAACAAGAATGTCTTTCTGGTCTGGTGATTACAGCACTGACTTCCAGGTTGTGGCAAAAACGTGAATTATTTATGCAAAGTAGCACTGCTCCAGCAGGGGAAACTGTACCTCTCCTCACTCTATGGTACTAAACATTGCGATAGTTAGGGTTCTCTAATCCATGGATTCAAGTCCTGTGGGCTGAGGAGAAAATCAAATCCTGTCTGACACATGCTTGGGGAGTTCCTTCATCACCATCATTTTTCCAGTTAATTCAATCTGAGCTGATGGGAGGTTTCAGGATGTCAACACTTGCCCCAGCTGTCCTTACAAACTGAGCCAGTGCCTCCACCCGAGGCAGCCAGAGCCCAGTAGCCAGACAGGCATGTCCTGGGGTGGACTGGTCTCATGCTTCCTTCATGAGGCCTCCTAAGGAAATGCCAGCCATACGAGGGACATTTATTTGCACTGCACTTTACCTGTGTGGCTATTTAGGGGGGTTCTGCTTCCTTCTTCCTATTTTCTTAGCCATTTTTTTGACACTGAGCCCTCTGTAAAGATTAATTACTTTCTCTCTGATCACTATACAAGAGGCTTGAGAGTTTTCTGATCATCACATCATGCTACATTTTCTGTGTTAAAATAAAACATGGAATTCAAGAGCTGCAGTGGTCCTCAAGCACCGAGCCTCACTGTACAGCTGGATGGGAAAGAGCTGAGCAGCAGCTGGGAAGCCTGCACCATGTCTGTTTGGTCAAGCCAAGACAGAAGCAAGAGCTCATGGTCACTAGTATTTGCTTCTAAGGTAAATCCTGTAGCTGATGGATCTGACTAGCAAAGGATGACATGCTCTTTTAACCTAGGGCAGGATATCCTCTCTGTCATTGCTCGTTACTTTCTCCCCACATAGGCTCTGTTCTGAAACAATTGCCCATTTTTTGCCTAGGTGATTTTTTAGGGAAGCCACACTATAGCAAGACAGCAGCATGCCAACACAATTGGGCCATGCAGCCTCCTATTATTCATATGAAACTTTGTTAGCACTGTGAACAGGCAGAGTCAGATGAGAATATGGAAAAACCCTACATGCAGTGGCCCTTCAGACAGGGGTAGTGCTTTCAAAGGGGACTTGGAGGTTTATTGCAGCAGTTCTTGCTAAGTAAACCCCTTTGGGATTTGTCTGTGTGTGAAAATAATGCTGTTCTTGGTACACCCGAGATGGTGAAGAAGCAGGAGCAGAACTAGGAAACTTTTCCCTTCTCCCTGCCTCTTGAACCCCGCACACCAAGAGCAAGATTCTTGCTACCAACCAGCATTCCCCAAAACAGCCAGGGTGCATTGTAGGACTCACTGCCAAGGAGTGAATAAAGAGAGGTCTGTAACTGTCAAGGGGACTCATTTTTTATTTTTATGTTTTATTTATTTTATTTTTTCTAAAGACATCCAAGACAGAGGCTAAGAAAAAAAGAAAACAAATAAAAAAGAAGACAAACTGATGAAATCTAAGAGAACCCATCATGTAGGCAGTGCTAGCCAGTGCTAATGTGCAGTCTCCTTTGCTTCACTCATGATCTGTTCCTGCTTTGGCTGTGCAAACATGCATCCTCTGCCCACTGATCCTGTAATTAGGGTCAAAACTTGGAAACTGCAGCCCGCAGAGTGAGATGTCCCTGTCTCTGCTGCATGCAAGTATGACTCACTGCTGTAAGTCTGCAGCATAGAGCCTTTGGGCCTTATCCAAAAAACTACAATCTTGTTAACTTAGTATGACTTCCATTAGATAGCCTATGATCAGAAAGTTAAGTACTTGCACATTTTTTAAGAGCAGGATGCTATACTATGGGTTCTTTAGGGCAGAGAGCTTTTTCCTGTTTAAAACAATGGACATATAAGATATAAAATAAAATTTTTAGCAAGAGAGTACTGGCTTGCAGTAAAGTTGGAAGTAAAATATGTGTTCAGAATTCAGTTTTCAATTGTAATTTACTTTTTATAGATTGTGAAAGATATTGCACTCTGGTTAAGCTTTATGATTGTAATGCAGAGCTAAAGGTTCTTTATATTCCTTTAAAATTCCATCCTGCTTAATTTTCTGGTCTTCCCCCGGATGAAACTATTAAAAGTATTATTAAAAATCTAGCCACCCCATTTTTCTTTAGGAATGCATTTGGTATCAATTTGCACAGCAAGAAACACAGTGCAGAAATTCACAACTGTGAAATGTCACAACCAAAATAAATAGTGAAATAAATGTCTAGGGCACCAATTTTGCACCTCCTCCCTATTGTGCAACAGATGGAATTTGACAACTATAGCTGAATGGCTTGAATTAAAGATTTCAGACTTTGTTTTCCAGAAAAGTATGCAGCAGGCAACCCATGTTTTCACACACCAGAAGCCAATCATGAGATTTACAAAAACCATCTGATTAAAATGTATGGGGTATTTTTACCAGATAGTTACGTGCTATTAATTAACATATTTCTCCACACAACATCTGTAGGAAAAATCTGGATTTTGTTTTCTGCTAAGTTATTCTTTGAAGGAAGAAATAGCTGGATCAGTGCTGCTCTTTTGCATTTTGCTTAGTGTGCTGGCACAGCATGCAGGCAGAGGCGGCCTCTGAGACACAATCTGTATGTGTCCCACCGCCACCTCAATGCAAACGAGATGACAGATCCCTGCTGAGCCTGAACTCAGAAGATAGGAGGACAGAGTATTTTGGGTTGTCCTGCACTGATCCTGATCCCTGGGGTGGCTGGTTGTTGTATTGTAATAAAGCAGCACCTCAAAGTAAGCTTTGGATGTGTGCTCTTGGTCATGAGCACTCAGGCTAGGGGTGCTCCTTCCCATCCTCCAGGCCAGGAGCCCTTCTGGTGAACACCATGGCCTCCTCCCCAACCCTGAGCAGGTCCCTCCAGGCCAGGGTCCATGTGCATGTCATCCCCAGGCAGGCAGGTCTCAGATGGTGACCTCCCCACCATCAGGATCTGCAGATTGCAGCCTTGTCCCCTGCTTCAGACATCCTCTGTATGACCAAATCTCTCATTCCTGCCCGCCCTGGGGCCCAGTTTCACACTGACTGAAAACACAGCCAGAGCAGGAGCACGTGCA
>NC_092592.1:39980000-39990000 GCF_047663525.1 Anas platyrhynchos | reverse complement strand
TATTTAACTATATTTCTTGCAATATTTACATAGTTTTTATGTTTGATGAAAATAGATGCTAAAAATATAGAGCACTTTTTATTATTATTATTTTGCGTTGATAGTCATTTCACTTTGCATATGTATCTGTGTATCATGTTTAACCAGTGGCATAATCAGATGCACTCCACTAAAAATAAGATGGTTTATGGGGATGAAAGTCTGTATGATGCCTACTGGCACTGTTCCTTTTAGGTTTATTTCAAAGGTTTGAATAATGAGTTTCTAAATGGTTGGTCTAACACTCAATGCAAAAAAAAAAAAAAAAAAAAAGAAAATACAAAAGAAAAAAATACATTTTGTGCTAAGAATGACAGTCCTAGAGCAATCTAGCACCTATGACACATCTGTATCCATAACTTGGTAATAGCCCTGGCATAAAAATATGTTGTGTCAGCCTGTACCAAGTTTAGAAATGCAAAGATGAAGATGATAAAATTTCCTTAATCAAAATGAAGGAATAGAGTGTCTAAAAGTATATGCCAATTATTGCAGAGCAGCTTTTTAAAGTCTTTCAAGCTTTTAAAGATTATTCAAAGCACTTGAAATAGGCTTCAATCTAATGCCTCATTTCATTGCATTAAACAGCCTAGTTAATAAAGAATCAATATATTCAAAGGGCAAGGTTATCTTTTGTCTATAAGGGGTGGTGTCATTCTGAACCTTTTATAGTTCAAATGCTGAAAAAGACCTCATGAAATCCATACTCATCAAGTGGGTCAACTAGAGCAATAAAGAGGCCCCTGAAAGAATGGCTGCACTCCTTTAAAACAACTATAAGTCTTATCTCCCCCGCATAGTGCTTGCGCAGAATCAGCCAGAAAATGTCAATTTCTCATCAAGACAAGAGGACCAATGATAATTTTTTTTCTAGAGAATACATACAATTAGGAGAATGCAGAAAGGCCCCATCAGTGATTTGTAGCTTATTATGTCACCAGCAAGCTGCGATCTACCACTAAGCAGATAATAAGGGCTGTTGATAACTAAAGTGTCAATATGCCAAAGAACGATTTTTGAATGTGAGCCCTTGTGCTTTTTTTCCCCTCCTCGTGCAGATCGCAGGGCCTGATAACCAAGCATCTGCCAACCGACACCGCATGCTGGACCGCACAATTAATGCCATGAATAAATAGCACAAAAGAGTTTAGATTCTTTATACTCTTTGAGACAATTCCCTGTTTTACCCTTCAAGGATTTCTTTTATGTTCGAATAAGGTTGCTTTTAATGAAATTTAAACTCATCAGAGGAAATCAAAACCCTCAAATCAGATTACAAATTGATTTTTTTGGTCACTTGTCATTATACAATGTACTGCCATAAGTTTTACAGGAACAGGAAGAGAAAGCACTGCGTCTTGAGTAAGAGTATGCAAACAGTCTTTAAAAAAGCACATGAAGGAGGAACAGCCCTAAAATACCACAAGTAATATAAAGTTTTAAAAAGTTGGTGTGCACGATTTAACAAGTGATCATTACTTTTATATTCATAAAATACTCTTTTGAAATGAAATGAACTGTACTAGAACTATAAATTGCATACACGAAATGATCAAATCCAAACTATCTCTGTTTTTTCTCATATATAATGCTACATTTCATTGTTACATACAAGAAATTAAATACTATTTCTCAGAGCACAGGTCAAAAGTAACAGATGGTGGAATTTGAGACCTCCTGGTCTGGAACACCATCTCAGTTGGTGACGTTGATAGTGCAATTTGGCCAGCTGAAATATGATGCTGGCAATATATGCTATATAGTCATGATTTTTTGATTTGTTGCACATTCAAATAAAGTAACAGTTGTACTATCATGTTTTTGTTTTCTTTTTTATTGACTTTGTATGGAAACTGAAAGGGCAACTTGGAAAAAAAAAAAAAAAAGGTGTTGTTAATGGCTTACAAAATGGTAATTTTTGTTGCCCACGAAGGTTTTAGAGGATTTCTGTTGTTATGTGACTCTTTTGCATTTGCCCTGAGATAAACAGTGTGAGAAACTCCTTTTTAACAAAATACATTAACTACCCTAGATCAGACCCATTATGGGTGGTGAGGGCACAAGTCAAATCTGCTCCAAGCAGGCAAAAATCATAGCATTATATAGGTTACTTTTTGTGTAAAATCTCAGAACAAACAACCGAACAAAAGAGGAAATTTGAGTCTGGAATTGGTCAGTGTAATACAGCTGATAAACTTTGAAGTTGTATTGTAGATACTTTGAAGATGTACTGATGATAATAAAATGCAGGCTAGAGACAGCAAGGGGAAGAAGGAGAGAAGAAAGGAGGAATACATGAGAGAGCTGCACAACAAGACGTGGTGAAGTTGCACACTGTGGGGCCAACAGCTCCAAAACAGCTGCTGCCTCTGCCTGGCCATGGGGCCTGGCACCGACAGTCAGAGACATGGAAGTGCTTTGAAACTGCATGTGTAGAAATAATAACGACAATAAAGAACTGTCTCACGAGGCAGTTTGGGCACCAAGCAGAGCTCAGTGAAAAAATAAGAAGAGCCACCTTGGGCTGGGTGGGCTGGGGCCAGGGCCCACAGCCAGGCAGCTTCACAGGTCTGCACACTGGTTGGGGAACATAAGTGAGGAAAACAGGGAAGTATTTGGGAGAAAAGTTTCCAAAATGTAGCCATTTTACGGTGTAAAAAAAAAAAAAGGTGCATTTTGTAAAATACGGAATTCCTGTTTTTCCATTTTAAGGAAAAATGAAGAAAGTCCACAGAATAGGATAAAGCAGTTATTGGGACGCTGGTTTTAGGGTAAAGGCACAAAGTTTGCTCTAAATCAGAAAGAAGCACTGCTGGCATAAATCTGTGCAGACATGACCCTGCCGGCGATGCTGAACACGGTCAGTCCCGTTTGCCAGCACCATGAGCAGGCAGCAGGGACGGGGACAAGGGCAGCGTGGTGGGGAGCTGCTCGTCCTCCCGCAGCATCACCGCCTGTCCAGCCGTACCCTGCAACGTAACTCATCGCTGCTCAGGCACCTCATACGCTGTGATTGATACGTGCTTGCGGGAGCGAGGGAATAGATCTTTTTTTTTATGGCAGGAGGTGGGAGGAAAATAAAAGAAATTTACTGTTGAATTTTGTAGAAGTTAAATCAACCACCAAAATCTCCATAAAACACTCCAGTTAGAGCAGGGTGTCAAGAAAATAATTTTGGGGTTTTCTTGCATGTGCTGTACTGCCAAGGGCCGGAGGGCTTCCCCACTGTTCAGCATCCACATTTCTCATTCACTTTTGCTTTATTTTCAGTCCATGGTGCCATGTCTGCATCACTTGGGGACCAGGCACTTGCGTGAGTGCTTTTGCCACATTGCATCCCCAAGCAGCCTGAGCTGCCAAAAGCCGCAGTGCTGTTTGGATGCTGCTTTGCAGAATGGTTTGTGTTTGCTTTATGTTACCGGTGGATGAGAAATCAAGACCATTGCAGCAGGCCAGCAGAACGAGCAGTTACCTCTTGGTTAGACAGCATGCAAGAACTGCTATCCTATTCTTCTGTAGGAAGAAGGGGCCAAATCCCAGGTAGGACAGAGGGGAGCCTGGAAAACAAATGCTTCTCCCTTGTTCAGTGCTGCATTGGCTTGTGCCAGCCCACACGCTGTGGTTTGCAGTGGGTGTCATGTGTAGTCAGTATGGATGGGAGAACCTTAAGAGGCTGCTGTGCAGGAACCTTTCAGAAGTCCTGCTGTTTATCAAAGCATAAAAAAAATGAACATTGTTTTTCATGGAGAAAGTACTGGTAGGCCTTTTCTTTTTCAGTTCTAAAGCAGTATTTACTGACCTGCTGAAATGCAGTTGTAGGCTCGCTGCCTTAGGTAGGTCTATGCCAAGCCTTGGCTGCCCACTGTCCCCACTTAGCTCCGGAGAGGGACCTGAGGGACCTGCTCTGAGCACAGAAGAAACACAGGCGGCAAGCAGTGTTTCTGAGATACGGTGTCCTAGCAAACCATCTTTATGGTATTGCACATAAAGATGTCTAAAATGCTCTCGATAGCTCTCTTTCGCTAGCTGTGAAATGTCACAACCAAGAAACTGGAATGGCTCAAAGAGTAGTAGACACATATTAGTGCAATTAGCTACACAGAGTGTTTATGTTGCTGATTAAATGCAAAAAATCTGCAATAGATCATTTTCAACTTTTTTTTTTTTTTTTTTTTTTTTAAATCCTGGCCGGCAGTTAGCAGAAGCAAATCACCCACACATGCTCTCCAGGTGCTGGCCCAAAATATGAAGGAAATAACCAACAGAAGCATAACAGAAGGACAATGTTTTCCACCAAGCCTTGCAACAGGGTGCGAGGTGTCTTTGAGCAGCTTCATCTCCCACAAATCAATAGAGGAGAGTACGTGCTTTCAGGCCAGCTTGCTGGAGCTTGCTAAGCAAGGACTTTCATACTGTAGGGATGCCACAATATTAGCTAGGGATAGGAAAGTAAAGATGTTTGTTGTTGTTTTTTTCTCTGCTGAAATTTTCCATTCTTAATGGAAACTGACATAAATAATTCTGGTTTGTGTGAGCTGCCTGTACTTCACACTGCTCCTATAGTAAAATCAAATACAAAGTAAAGCAGGAACAACAGGTTTGGGTGCTAAAATAAACATTTCAGCATCACAACTGGACCACCTCAAGGTCAAATTTCCATTGCTTTCTTTCATCATTTTAAATTTTCTCTTTACCTTAATAAAACAACCCTTGTCTTGCAGTCTTCTGACATGATCAAAAGAGAAAGCCTTTTCATTGTCAGGCTGTAATGGCTATTCTGCCCCATATTTTTAATGTGAAGATTAAATATTTATACACTGCAGGTCAATAATAGGCACTGAGTGGGAAAGCCTTGCTGCTGGTGGGACGGGCTCCCCTCTCCATCCTACCTGGGATCTGGCCCTTTTGCCTTAAAGTGATAAACCTGGTGACAATGATTACTCCAATGGCACAGAAGTTTTTGTTCATTTCAATGGATTTGGCTGCTTCGGGTCAATGACTAATTCACTCGAAACTGAAAACCTGACTGGGAGCTGGAAGAACAGAAAACATTTTCCTCTCTATGTCTGTGAATGAAAAATAGATTTGAAAGGATGAGATCTGTTAGTTTTAGCATCCTGAAAGGCATGGTGACCAGAAACCATCTATTCAATATTTTATTGGTTGATTATAATATCTCCTTTGCTTTATTAACTTGTTAACTTAATCTATTAACTTGAAATGCATAGGATGTTTAGAGAAGCATACTTTTGCATCCAGCACTTTTTAGGTGGGGCTGTGTAGCTGGTGAGATTAATGCCATTCTCATCGCAGTGTTATTGAACTCCTATTTCCTTCCAAGAACTTGACACCTCATAATACTAAGGGGAATGCAACATCCAGCATTTTCATAGACATAGAAATATAAATGAATACTAAATATAACGGCATACATGAATGGAAATAGTTAAATTACTGAAGGTCAGCACCCTGATCTGCCAAAAGAAATGCATATTCAGAAAAAAAAAAATCCTTGATGTGAACAATAATAATAAACATTTGTTAATAATGAGAATAATCTCTCCTTATGACAACAAGTAGGCATTTTGGGAAAAAAAAAAAAAAAAGAAAGAAAAAAGAAAAGCTAGACTGCTAAACTGGATAGCATTTTCTCATTATTTTTAGTGAAAATCACATATGAAACCAGTAATTTACATGAGGCCATTCTGATTAGGTTTTAGATAACATTTTCCTTAAATTTTGATGGAAACTGACTTGTAGCTTTCTCCACAATTTTTTTTTTTTTTTTTGCATTCCTCTTGGTAAAGTTTTGGTTTCCTTTTTTCTCCCTTTCTGTTTTGCCTTCTATTTTCTCCCTTGCCACCTCCCAGAGTGGGTGTTTGGGCCAGGGGGAGGGAGAAGGCTGCAGATCTGAATACCTGCGGAATCAGAGTTACCCCGTGGCCCTCAGCCTTGCGACTTTCCCTCTCCTTTCACAGAAATCCACCCTTCTTCTTTCTTTGCTTGACCCATATCCCACTTAATTCAGATTTAGCAATTACACTCCTCATGCTACTTATTAAAAGTGATGTGCGTAAGTCGCCTTTCCCAGCAGACTCCTCCTGCTGCCGCTCCCGTCCCCGTTCCAGTTGTTTGATCTGTCAGTGGATGTGGAAACAATAAAAGAGGGGATCAATGCAGTCACTTACAGCAGCCCCTGGGGAGCAGCCTGGGCTCTCCCAAAGTTGCTGGAGGAAAAAAACAATGCAGGACACTGGCTTCAGATAAAACCTTCTCGTGAAATGTGGGTACTTCTGTCAGAAACACTTTTACATTACTGGGTGATGGAAAAGACACCCGTTATCATCTTTCTGTACTGTATTTACATATAGAAGCATGTGCGTGTTGCAGCCTACAGTAACTTATCTAACAATGATTTATTTATTTATTTATTTATTTACTTTTAGCTCTTTTTTTTTTTTTTATTTTTTTTTTTAATACCCCTCTTTTGGTGGCCATGCTGTGATGCTGGGGAGCAGGTGCCCCAGGACGGCTGCCCTGAGCCACTGCTGGTGCTCGGCTGCTCGTGGCACTTTGGGGTCAGCCCAGGGCAGCAGGGCAGCAGCTCTTCTTTAGAGTCCGCTTTAGCATGGTCTGATCTCCTGGAATTCTGTTTGTAAGCTACATTTGGCTATCTCACTTAAACTAACGTGCTCTTACAACAACCTGGTCTGTATTTACAACAAAAGCTGAGCCCGAGCACTGCTTGTGGCTGACTGCAGAAGTGTTTGGAGCATCGTTTTGCTGCAGGGAGGCAGATGACATCTGCATGCTTCCAACAAGGCAAATCCACTCGTTTTTGCCACCCCGCTCAGCCACGCGAGCCAAGCACCGTGGCAGCACGCAGCTCAGGGGCTGAGGCTCTGCCTTGCAGCACAAACCACCCGAACCAGAGCTGTGCAGCGCACTTTGGTGGCTTGCAACACGTGCAGGCATCCTGGGCGTGTGAGCTTCCTTGGGCAGCGCTGCAGCCAGGTACAGGCGTGCCAGCAATTAGCAAAGTCAAGGTGTATTTCCTACATCATGCAGCTGGGGGCATTTTGTAACTCGTTTTGCCAGAGAAAACTTGTTATTTAATTGCCTTTGCTGCTGCTGGATCCGAGTCAAAATGAGTGGGAATATCAGGTCCTGCCAGATATATTCAATCATATTACTGTTTTTTTTTTTTTTTTTTTTTTTCCCCTGAATGGAAGTGGTGTGCCAGTAAGCAGTGAAGCAGTTAAATACGGATGCATGGATGCCAGCAATGCTGTGATTTCAGAGCGAACACCCCACCAAGAAGAATGAGGAAAACACACATCTCCCTCAGAGCTCCTGCCTGTCCCCATGGGGAGTTTAAGGGGAAGATAATTCACAGTGGCTTGGCCAACTGCTGGAAGTAGGGTATTTCCTATTCGTTCTGATAACCAAGAACAATGTCTTACATGGCCCCAAAATAAAAAGTGAAAAACTGAAAATTCAGACAGACGCGTTAACGAGTGGCCTGAGCCTGGAGCAGAGCTGGGTTCAGGGGTGCCCCCACTCAGCCCCCAAAGAAATTGGGTGGAGAAGGGAGAAAAGAAATGTCTAAATGAGCCCAATACTGATTATCAGGTTCCTAAGTGGCAATCTAATTTAGCTATATAAAATCATGAAAGGGAAAGAATTAATTGATACTAATGAGTTATACGAGATAGCATCATAATTAATTCCTAAATAGAAAGAGGACATAGGCTGGAGCGAGGGGGGGGTGGGGGGAATAAGACTGGCCTATATATCCTGATAGATTACAAAGGGTATTTGAAATGAGAAACAAACTGCCAAAGTCAGGACGGGAAGAAGTTACAAAATCATCGCCAGCATGACCAGGAGCCCGTCCTCTCTCCTCGTGCCTGGCACCACTTTCTGAGTCCTGCCCAAGGTGGGCAGCGGAGTGCTCAGACCCCTCGGCACTGTGTAACCACACAGATTTGATTTGACTTTTTTCTACTTCCCCCCAAATAGCATTGCAGAGTAAATCAGAGCATGATCCCACGGCAAGTTTGCATTAAGTTACAGCTCTGGTATCACCGCAGCTACTTAGACAAGGAGTTTGTACGTGATACTTGGAGCAAAGCTGCCTTTTTCCACTCCGTTTTGGACCTACTGACTCCTCTGGTGTGTAAATCACAGGTGACCACTCGTGTGCTGGAGGACAAAAAGCTTTGATGGATCACAGAAACAATAAATTATCTATGGAAAGGGCATTCTTTTTTCGGAAATCCCATAAAATTATCATCACATGTTGACTCCACTTTCATGAATATGAATCAGAGACCTCCGTGGCCTTCTTCCTGAAAACTGACATTAAAAGTTTTGTTCATTTTTTATTTTTATTTTTTTCCTTCAGAACTGGGTTTAGTTTTAAAACAAATTCCATCTGCAGAAATTAAATTTCAGTTACATTACTGTACGAGTACAGAGTACGCAGATTTATCAGTGCTGGGCAAACCACGGATAACTGTTTGTGAATTAATGGCCGTGTTCACAGAGGGAGGAAAGCCGTTCACAGCCAGGGCTCCTGGCTGATAAAATTTCGAAGGGCGTTTTCAAAAAGGCGGCTTAACATCCACTGGCTTTCAGAGAGGCAGGATGGACCGAGCATCTTCTGTTGGACATCAGAGAAGCATCGAGCCTCTATGTGAGCCAGCACAACCAACATCCCGCACATCGCGGTGAGAGCAGGCGCAGCCAAAGCCGCAGGAACTTCTGGTGGAGCTCAGCAGAAGAGGTGGGCTTGAATAAAGAAGGGCTGGACGAGGCACACGGGTGCTGTAGGGCCAGGGTAGAGGGGAGCAGAGCCCAGCCTGGCCAGCCCCTGATGTCTGCCCGTGGCTGGGCAGTGCTTTCAGGTGCTGCTCTGCGGGTGGGGAGGGGGCTGCATGCAGCTGGAAGCTCCCACACCTCAGCTTGCAGGCAGTGTAGGATGATTTTTTATTATTATTATTATTTTTTTTTTTCTCAAAGGAATTTCATACAGAAACTATTTGAAATAGCCTTTTTAAAACTATTTATTTATTTATTTTATCTAGTGGAAGCCACTTTCCCATTGGACACTCCACATCTAGTAAATGCCAAAAATTAGAAACCTGTGGTATTAAGGTAAATTTTTAATTTATTGTGAAAAAATCACGGATTTTTGGCATATGCTGAGTATTTCATGTAAAGTCCAGCTGAATACCCAGTGTTAAAAATGTAAACAAAACAATCAGTGACCAAATCCATTTGATCCTGGAGTCAAGGCCATTCACAGAACTGAATATTATTCAGTAAATCCGGCTCAATATGAAATAATTATTTCAAATCAAATGATTTTCCTTGGCCAACAGGTCAGGCGGGGAACAAGCAACCTATTGAAAACGCATACTGCATCCTGACACGGCGCGAGGACGTATCGACAGCCAGGAGAGGGGTGATAAGAACAGGATGGGGAACTAGAGATGTTTTTTGGCAGAGGCCTTCAAACCCCTCCTGCCAGGGCCACGTGTCCCCTTGTGCCACCTCCTCCTCTGTGATGTGCCATCACTGCTGGGCTCAGAAATGGGCAAAGAGGGGGGAAAAGAGGACACCAGGAGCACTGGTGGGCAGTGGGGTCTCCTCACCGCCAGCATAACGCATGCTCTGCTCCCAGGTCAGCTGCAACCCCATCGCCGTGGAACAAGAGGAAGCCGACATCTGTCGGATTTGCTGTTAAATAATCCAAACCAGGAGTGGGATGGAACCACGCAGAGAAATGGTGACGTTTGGGCATGTTGGGAGAAAATAAGTATTTTGTACACAATGCCCTGCGGCCGGCTTGCCTGGTGCATTCTTATTTTGCTTCTCTAAACGTGTAACTTCATCCTTTAAATACTGTGTGTATTGGAAGTTTTAAAAACAGTCAGCTACTCTTTTCTCAGTATAA
>NC_092592.1:39945000-39977500 GCF_047663525.1 Anas platyrhynchos | reverse complement strand
TCATTAGAAGCCCGGCACGTCCACCCGGCTGCCATGTGACGTGCCGCAAGCCGCCGACATTTGTTGTCTTAATGCACAAGTACTCGGGGACCCAGCTGATAAGGGACAAACTGTTCTGAATCTGCTGAACTACACGCTTAGGGTGGCACGGACCCCGGCAATATTGAAAATCAATAGTCACGTGGTGGTTTGAAGGTTAGAGGTCTTCTGAATTAACTTTCTAGTACTAAATTACCAGCCCTTCTTCTTCTTCTTTTTTTTTTTTTTTTTTTTTTTTTTTTTTATTTGTCTATTTATTTATTTATTTCTTCATTTTGGAAGCACTGGGAAGATGCTTTTGCTTTAAAGATACCTCGCTAGCGTGTGCCTAAGAGTGAGAGGAGAAAAGAGCTAAACTTTTTAACACTTTGTGTGATAATTTAGACCTGAAGGTATTTCTCATGAGCAAATTTGGACAAAACGAGAAGGCACTGAGACATCAAACATGCTAACGGATCTCGGAGCATTATTTGCACCCTGAAAATGGAAATATGTGGCAACTGTGGTCTTTAACTCTTAATGTCCACAGTGGCTGTACTTATGCAATGCTTAAATTAATGTACGTTTTGTTTTTAACCACATTTAAAATATATAAAGTAATGGTATTGCTTGAAATATTTAGTCATTAGAAAAGAACTAATTACATTGTCATAAACGATTTGAACATTGAGGGCAGTGTGGAGGCCCGTGGAGATGTACGCATTGCCTTTAACCCATGGCACAAAGCTCTGCCAAGGATGACCCCCGTGTGAAGCTCCTCTCAGGCACCTTCACAACTGGGCTTTGGCTTCTCTGTTTGCAGGTATTGTGAAAAACAGAGCATATTTTAATTCATTAAATAGTTTATTGCTTAAGTCTACTCCACCACGTCCCTTCCCCTCGTTCTCATTCCCCTGGCTACATCAACAGCTGGGATTTCAGCATCGAATATCTGCAGTCTGGCTTAGCCTTCACGGGAAGGGTTAACAGGCACCTAGGTTGCCAGGTGCAAAGTTAAAAAATACTAGATTGATCAAGTAATTAAAAATGATAAAAAGTAATCGTCCTTCTGCTGGTGCCTTGGCAGCCCAGAGGAGCCAGGGCCGTGGCTGTGGGCGCTCTGGGGGAAATGCTGCAGGGGAAGGATGGGGCTGGGTGTTGGATGTCTGCAGGAAGCAGGCTGTGGGTGCTGAAACAAGGAGCTGTGCCAGGTGGCTGGACACGGCGGGGGCCTCCTGGGTCCCCTGCCTCACCACGGGCACTATCGCCACGGGCAGGGGCATCCTGGGCTGCGTGACCACCTTTAAGGAAGAGATCTGAAGTAGTGGCCGCAGCGCTGAAGCAGCAGGTTGAGCAGGAAAAAACACTTGCAGGAACTTTAGACACTGCTAAACTCTTTCTTTCTGGGTCGCAGAAACCTCTCCAAAGCCTTATTTCTAGAGGTGCTCAGCTGTTTTAAGGTTTATAGACTGGGTGCAGCTTAAATTTGGTTTTCTCTTATCACAGCGTAGCACTGCACGTGTACGTGGCACTGTCCCAGGACTTGGCCATGTTTATTTGCCTAGATGCCAGAGTGGGACCCTCTGGAACCAGGGGTTTTGCCATAGGCAGCAGGGTTTGCCACCTGTGGCCCAACATCCTCATTTACACCGCTGGAAACATCATGGGGCAAAAGCCAGCACGTGCAAAATGAAATGCACCACTGGTTATACTCACACGTGAAACCCGATGTCTACTTTTCAGGAGTGTTTGCATGTATTAAAAATCCCCACCTGAACACAAGCAGAAAGAAAATTCAAAATCCACTGAAAAGATCTGTAAAAACCACTCAGGTCTGACTACTGAAGTAAACCGAGAACCTCCAACCCCCCCAAATTGTGCATTATATGATTTTGCCAGACAAAAGACAAGTTTCTTGCCTTAAAAATAATTGTGAACTTAACCTTTTCGGCTCTGGCATAATAAGTGTCATGTTCATCCTGGACACTGCCACATGTAACTTCTGTTTGTCTCAACCTGCCTTCCACCCCCAGCACTGGGGCTGTTTTTGGGTTTAAGCAGGAGGCCTGCAAACACACCACAAGCATGTGCTCAACACCCGAACCTAGGACACGTGGCACTTTGATAAAAAAGTCAAACTCACACAGCAACGAAGACCAAGTTGTTGCTAATAAAATAAAACCTGCTGCTAAGCATCTGTTTGGACTCCATCTAAGGCAACACTTAAGCACACACAAAAACTTCCCCTATTTAAAAGCTCTACTCACTTCATATGGGATTCACGTACGCGCAAATTCTCACATAAACGGGGCTGTATCAAGGTATAAAGCAGGAAAATCTTCCTCTGTTCATCTGAGATTTCTCCTATCATAAACTTTTGATTAGGTGGTGTATATGTTATACTACAGATAAAAGTTTCTAGTAGAGTTTTTCCTCGGTTACTGTATGTATATAAACCTGCCGACTGCCAGTGCGTTGCATGGGCACAGGAAGAGCAGGCACTGCTATGGGAGACTTTTTTTGGTTTTGGTGTAAAAAAGAGCTAGAGCTTTAAAGCCATCGTTTTAGTCTAGCTTAAACTAATATTTTCTGCTTTGTACATAGGCAAAATAATCCTATAGGAAACGTGGAAGATTTATTTTTTTCTAACCATTGTTCTTAAGTAGTGCACAATTATCTTTATGTTTATTTCTATCAGCAATCTTATTAATTCCCATACTACTTCTGGACCATGCTCGCACTACAGAAATAATTTTAATTGAACATTTATTAAAACAAATGCTTTGTCAGGATATACCCACTCCATCTGGCTGCACTGGACAGGCATTATTTCCTGGATGTGTCTGCTTTATGCAACGTCTTCTCACACAGATCTCACTGACTACCAGAGATCATGATTAGATTGTTGTGGATTTTGTTCAACAGCATTTTCTGCCACAGCAGTCTCGTTGACATTAGCTTATACGCACACTCTCCGCAGGACTCTTCCTCTTCTGCTGCACAGAATACGTTTTATTCTGGAAGAACATCGTTAGCCCACAAATCTGACAAAAGGCAGAGATCTTCTATAAATAACCCTCACTGCAAGGCTTGATGGGCTGCATCTTTTTCTTTCCCTTTCTCTTTTCTTTCTTTCTTTTTTTTTTCCTTTTTTCTTTTTCTTTTTCTTTTTCTTTTTCTTTTTCTTTTTCTTTTTCTTTTTCTTTTTCTTTTCTTTTTCTTTTTCTTTTTCTTTTTCTTTTTCTTTTTCTTTTTCTTTTTCTTTCTTTTTCTTTTTCTTTTTCTTTTTCTTTTTCTTTTTCTTTTTCTTTTTCTTTTTCTTTTTCTTTTTCTTTTTCTTTTTCTTTTTCTTTCTTTTTCTTTTTCTTTTTCTTTTTCTTTTTCTTTTTCTTTTTCTTTTTCTTTTTCTTTTTCTTTTCCTATTCCTTTTCTTTTTTTTTTTTTTTTTTTTTAATTCTTTTTCTTCATATATTTTTGCTCACAATTATGGTGATGAGAGTTTTGATACGAAATAAAATACGAGTCGTGTTCCAAGAATTAAATTTCAGCCCTTGAGAATAAAACAAGAGAAGCTTTTCCCTTTCTGCCTCCCCAAAACAGTCACCTACTGGCAAGCAGCTTCCAAGTGCTACAAAGACCTTTTTTAGCACACTTGCTCACTTAGCAGCCAAACATTATTTTTATTGTTGGTATCAAGAAGAAACACAAAACAAATAAGAGACACTCAGAATTAAAAAAAAAAAAAAAAAAAGCCGGAATTGTGCAGTTAATCCTCTATTCATGGTTATATCAAAGCACATTTTTGTTACATTTTGTTACTTTTGCCGTGATTCATCTTAATGAAAACCACTGTTTTACAGCATATCTCCTTCAGCCCAAAACTGGTAGCCATGCTTCTCTCTCTGTCCAGACCGTGGGAGATTTAAAGCTGTTAGTTCAGACAAAAGAGGAAGTGGTGTTCCCTGAAACTCCAGAATTTAGTTTAATATTTTCTAAACTGCTTGGTTTTCATTTTTGCATCAAAAGCCTGTGCAGTCTCTATAAAAGTAACTGTGAAGTCTCCTTCACACCTAACCTTTAAACTTCTTTTCTGTGATCTGGTCATTTTTCACCCTTTCTTTGACAGCTTTGCACACAAACTTCATTATCACTTTTTGAGCAAGGTTCCTTTTTCAGCATTTCTGCTTTGTGTAGAAGCACCTTGAGGCAACCGGGAGCTCCTGGCAGGGTCATGCAGTGTCCAGAAATTCTTGTGCAAGGTAGAAGTATCACCCAAAATTTTGTATTTCCAGCAGTGGAAATACACCTGTCTGCCTACTGAAGTAGGTCCACTTCAGGGAATTTAACAACGAGGTCATTTTGTGTCTGAGTTTTCTCATGTTGTTTTCTGGTTTCAAGGTTGTTTATACTGATGTGACCCTTCTGTAAATGTGAAGAAATATTTATTATTAAAAAGTTGTTTTGAATAATCTCGTTATCTTTAATGTGGGTATCAAAGTCACATTTAATTGGCCACAACATCATGGAACTGCTTTGAAACAAAGGTACATAAATTATTTGGGCACTTCAGATAATGGCAAGGAATAAACAAATATTCTAATTTATTTATTTATTTATTTATTTCATCACAGGTACCCTGACTTGCTAAAAAGCACTGCCCCAGGAAGCTAATACTTTCCTTTCTTAAGGATAGAATGACAAAATTTTAGAAAGCTTCTTTTTTTTTTTTTGGGGTAGGGGATGGGGTGCAGGGATGGTGGGGGACAACATAACTAATCCTCACCTTTGTTTAGCTGCAATTTCCACAGTCTTGCTTAGACCATTCTTCAATAGACGGACACATCTTCAGAAATTTACATAAACAAACAGCAGTCTGTACATGAGGTTTAATTTTCTTGCAGGTGGAAAACCATGAAGTCAGATTTGAAAGGAATTTATTGAAAGATTCCCCCACGGCCAACCGATACCATAAAATAAGGTGTGGTGTAACTAGGTGACATTTCTGAAGACTGAAGAAGTTTCCATGGTCTTGTAAACCTTTGGAGATTATTGGGTTGTTGCGGGTCCAAAAGCAGGAATGAACCTCATCCAAGCCCAGGGATTCAAGAAGGATCAGGATTAGCTTCCAGAAACTTGGAAGAGAGATCAAAGTGCAAGCGTTGGGCAGGATGATATTCCAGGCTAGCAGTATACCCTCATAACCAACCTCTGAGCACATCGGTTATACATCATTTCCAGTGAATTTGAGATGCAATGTTTCTACGAGAATTTAATTTGAAAATGGTAGAAGAACCTTAATTTAACAGAATGTCTTCACTGACGGATGGTACATGGTGTCGAATCCACAAACAGTCTGTCTGTTTGGTTTTATTGACTTCTGTTGTCAGGCAAGGAAGACCATGACTCACAGACATCTAGCACAGACTGTATTTTTTCTGAAATTGTGTCTGCAAAATATGGCTAGAGTTGTTCCCTGTCCAAGGAGGTAATGAATTCTCTACAAAACTTGACATTAATTATTCTTCTGACTGTGATAGCAATAACAAGGCCTAGTTTTTCCTCAAAGAAATGTAGATAAACACAACTTTGTAATTGTGTTTTCCTTAATAACTGACCGATACGTTTGCTTTATCAAGTTATAAAAAAGAGTTTTAAGGGAAGATGACAATAAGACAAGGTAATATCCAGTTGGGGATGTTTATCCTGCTCGTGGATGTCCTGACTGACAACTGGGGCTCGTGCCCATCTCCGGTTTTGGTTCACAAGGTGTGTACTGAGCTTCAGGTAGGATCCACGTCCTCGTCCAGCTTCTTCACAGAGGGATGGGGTGAAATTAAGGGAACCCACAGCCTGACCCCACCATGTCCTCATCTCTTCAAGCCTGTTGGGCCCAAGCCTGTTAAGTGGACCCTGTGGCCTTCTGAAAGGTGCCACCAGGGCATCCAAGGACCTACCTCAAGTTTTCTGTCAGGCTTGGTGGTGGCAGGACATCGGTGGAGGTTTGTCCAGGAGCCTCTAAGGCACGGGCAGGTGGCCCACCTTCAAATGCTTTGTCTCCAGCATCTGGCACTGGAGCTATCTATTGTAGAGAGCAGCAGGGTGTATGGCTTACCACGTAAAACAGAAATAAAAATTGGGCAAAAATTATATGTGATTTCAGCCTGCGTATGCCAAACAGCACGAATCACAAAATCTGCCGGCCTATTTTATGAAAAGAAAAGGTCTCCCGCTTTAAAGGTTGGAGAGAAATTTAAAAGGTAACTTGCAATGAAAGTCAAGCTGTGAAAAAAATGAATCCAAGAGGCATCCCTGAGGAGAGGAGGGAGCAGAGAAATGTGACCATCAGGTACTCACATGTCAAGAACAGATGATCTGCACATTGTAATTAAAGAGAGAGATGTACAAAAATCTCAGGCAACGACGAGATGCCAGGAAAACTTCAGTGGAGCGGTAGCTCTTCGCTCAGACAATGGGAGACGGGGAGAAGAGGAGTCAGAAGGAGCTGGTTCACAGCAGGGACAGCTCTCCTGAGCTGACAAAGCTTCCCGGGCTCTGTGCTCGCCCTGTGATTAATCACACACACACACACACACACAAAGCACCGGCTGCGACCAGGAGCCATCCTCCTAATGCATGTCACAAACTTCATAATTCCACTTGGAACGAGACAACAGCAAGTTAAATTTCTGGATCACTGTCACCATGTCACTTACAGAAGAAGTTGCACCGGGGAACAGTTGGCTATTGGAGTAATTTGGATGGAAATGTCAGTTTTCACAACCTGTGATTTGAGGTAAGTGCCCTGCTATTATCCAGCAGCTCTGTCAGGCTGAGCGCACGCCGCGACCTCTGCTCAGCCCCGCAGAGCACCGGCAGCACCTCGCCTGGACCTGGCTGGATGTTGCCCTCCGTAAAACCGCATCCTGCCCAAAGGTGTGTGCTGCAAACCCATGCAGAAATAGCCATCCAAAGCCTCAACAAATTGACTAGTTGAGATTCGCATTGACCTCTTGGCAGGTTTCACCCGAGTAAGGAATTCAGGATATGGTCAATACGTCCAACTCTGAAACGCCTGCAGAAGTTGCTACATAAGGTTATACACATCTTATACCACATCTCTGCCAGGCTCAGTCAACCCTATGCGATGTATATAGGAAAAAATTTTGTTGTGCAAAAGCACCACAGTTTTGTCTACTGCCTGTCCCTCAGTAACACCTTTATATACACTTTCCTTCAGAGATTTTGGCATTCAAAAGACTGCACCCAGTGCACAACCTGTGCACTGCTTTACCTGGGCTATTTCAGAAGGAAGTAGCATTAAATCAGCTCAGCCATCAAGTCGGGGAGCTCCCAGATGCTTGACTGCAATCAGTTAAACACCAGTTCACACTGTGATGACTTGGAAGCATCCAAATGCAATGTTCCCAGATTTAACTAAATCACACCCATTGCAAAGCCAGTAAACCTGCTCACACAGACCTGACCTAAAAGTGACGGAGAACAAAGGCAAATCAGACCAGCAGTGAGAACTGGGAGTTCACTGGGAAGCAGCAGTGGGGTGAACGCCTCTGAGTTTTTCCTCTGCCAGCAAACAGACTGCCTTTTTATTTATTTATTTATTTATTTTTTTATTTTTAAATCTTGTTGTTCAAAAGAAGAGCTGCAACAGTAGGATACTTGGCCTTCTTGCTGTCCTCTATATTCTGGGGATGGCAAAGAAGCCATTATACTGTTTATACCTTGCCGATGGTGCCACTGACTTAGGGGTATCTCCAGGCAAAGTGCAGCGGAATTACTATTATTATTTTTAGTTTGAAAGGAGTGGCTTACTGAGTCAGTAAATATAGTATTTTTTTTTTTGTATTATTATTTTATTTTTACGTCAAGCAAACCTACAGTGGGAGAAAAATGCTCCTCCAAAATGTGAAGTGAAAGAAATGGAAAACAAGCCAAATTTAGATTTTTGCCTGCAGGATAATTGACAAACCAAGAAGCTTTCCTGGCTTCAAAACAGCTGCTTAGATCACAGGTGGCTGTATTCTTAAAGGGTAAAAAGCAAAGCTATCTCTTTTTATGGTATCCTTTTCAGGCATTCTCCTCTGTCGCAGCCACCAGGCTTTTATGTGTGCCCAGGCAGAAGAGGCTGGATCCTGTTGCAACACTCTGTTGGACTATAAACCAATGATATTTGCTTTACCTGTGCACTATCTTCCATGGAACAAAACAACATTTACATCTGGGATCAATTTGCTTGAAATTAAAGTGCAGCTGCTATATCTCTTCTGCATCAGAAGTATAGTGTTAAGGCTATAACATACAGACAGTTACACATTACTTTGCATTGTAATATTTAGATTTGTGTCATTTCCTATCTGAAGTAAAAAGCGTCTTTAAATAAATGAGTGATCTTATACTACATATTTTATGGGCTGTGTACTCAGCAAGATACATCTACATTTGCAATGTGCATATACTCGTCTCCAATTTAAAACTACGTATTTAGACCTTGAATTTTAATGCTTAAACTAAAACGCAGGGTAGGGATAATGTGGTCTGCGCGCTCGGAAAAGTTCTGCTGTGTTTGTGCAGGAGGCTTGGAGGAGTTTTGTGGTGCTCCCCGGTAAGCGTGAGCGCTTCCAGCCCCCCCTGCCACCCCCTGCTGAGTGCACAGCGGCTCTCTCTCGGCAGCACCCTCTTTAAAGCCGTGATGCACAAGCTTTCTGACACGGAGGGTCACGCTGGCAGCTCACCAGGAGCCAGAGGGCTGCGTGCAATTACCAGCTGCATTTACATACGCATACATATGATCCTTAGAAAGAGATAAATGCACGGGGCTTTCATTATTTGCATATAAGTCGCTGAAAACGCACCCAAAGCTTTCCAAAACACACAAGTAGACAAAATAGGCTCCGAGGGCTGTAGCTGAAGGTGCATCGTCAACAGAAGGGCTTCTGTTTCTCAGCAGTCAAGCTTCAACATCTTGTCCACCCCCAACATCTGTATGGGTTTATAGGAATTGCTCTTGAGACACAAACACAGCTTGGGCACGATTCATGGGCAGAGGTGTAGGCGTCTTCCATGCACGACGTGGCTGACCGGCGTTCTGTTCGTTGTCACCAGAAGCTGACACCAGGACGTAAGCCCCAACCTCCAGTTCTGTCCTGCTGTGCTGGCTTTGTCCTTCAGAGACTCGTGAGGGACTTGTGCAGAGCCCACGAGGATGCCCTCCACCAGGACAGGGCCTACTGGCGATTGCACAGACAGGACATTTTGGACGTCACCTATCTGCACACAGACTAAGGACCACATTTCCAGGCATTAAACACCAAAAGGCAGCTCACAACATGCAGGTACAACGCATCATCTTTTGTTTTCCAGGCACAATTTGGCTCTGAGGTTTTCAGGCAGGTTTACCCATCACTGGTGCTGCTTCAGCATCATGTAAGGCTCTGTGTTTTAGTTCTTCCCCAGCTCCAGTCTGTTTGGCAGCAGTCAAATATTGCAACTGTCCGAAGTGCTAAGGAAACGTGATGCATTTCAACTGAAGTGCTCAACAGGTCCCTTACTGAAGTCCAGTAAATGTGCAATTACTTTAAAAAGTTTTGATATTTTCCAAGTTTTGGAGGCTCTTTCCCAGGGTGCTGCAGTACCCCCAGCTCTTAAACAAATGGCAAAAGTCATTTATGATCAGATTTTGAAAGGCCAAAAATAATCAAATTTCCAGCTGAACCAAGTGTTATTATCTTCTTTTATTTTCCAAAATAAATGAGATAAGCAACGTAGCATGGAAAAGAGGACTGGAATCTAAATTTTCACAGAGATTTTCCCAAACAGATTTTCCAATTTTCCACAGAAAAGTCCCTTTACAGTTTTAAAAATACACCTAACTCTACAATTCTCATATCGTTTTACTGACATCAGCAGGAAAAAAATTAAGAGAAAGGCCAAGAAAACAACTGTCCAGGATACCAGTTGCAGCGTACAGAAGGGAAGTTTAGTAAAATCAAGACCAATGGTTATGAAGGTCACTCTAAATGCAGAGATACTACCTGTATAGCATGCACATGTAGGTTGAAACAAGAAATGGAAGTGCAACATGTTCAAGCTATCTTTTCCTCTCAGCAGCTGCAGTATGTTGTGTGTTTTGGTGAATCAATCTTTTTTTTTTTTTTTTTTTTTTTTTTTGAGTGATACATAACACCACAGCCCGCATTGCACTGCTTAAACCAGATTCGCAGGAACCCCATCAGACCAAACACTGCAGGACCTCAACATTTTCAGCGCTGACTTTGGCAAAAAGGCAGCTTGTCCAAAGCAAGCCTGCAGTGGTCGACATAAGGATGTATGCCTGTGAAATAGAGGATGCTGCTAATCTAAAGGAATCAGACGATGTACCTGGTCTTTATCCTCTGCCCGGAGAAAAGAGACAAGCAATTAGTCCATCACAGCTTCTTTGCCATACTGAGACTGGAAAACAGATTGAAGGGGTCAAAAAATTCAGAAGGCTCCACATGATCCGACATTTGCCTTGTCACAATTTTCTTGACAACCAGAAGGTTGGAGACAGTTTGCTGGTCATCAGGAACGGCGGTGCGGGAAGACTGATTACTGAGCTGGAGACAAGCAACCGCTCAATTAACAGCCTGCTCCCTCCCAAACAGTGCCTTCTGCAGGAACTCAGGGTATTTTTAGTCTGCTCTTTTTAGAGGACAAACGTGGTGTAAGGCAGTTGCTGGAGCACACAAACGTTTCTTCAGTTTGCAGCCTCCCAGTGTTGCTTCTGTGGCTACAGAGGTGATCTCCAAACCAAGCAACATTTGGAGGTCCAAGCTTCAATCAAGTGCCCTTCTTTTTGCACTTTACTGCATTTGCACCATCATTTCTGCCACAAAATACATTGATGGCCATTGAAGCAACTTTCATGAGCAGTTTATCAGTTTCATTCCAATTTTTGCCTTTACTTCCCAGTTCAGTTTTGGCCATATCAAATGTAGCTCAGCAGAACTCCTTCCTTGTATGGGTGGTTTTCCTGTGGCTCGGGAGCAGGCACTCATCTTTCTTTACTTGCACGGTGCCATTAGCTCGAGGTTTGTACCCACACTGGCTGCTACCTGGATGCTGCCACTGTACAAACAGGCTCCAGTCCCTTTGCCCTTACCTATTTTATGTCTCTGCCAGGTATTTTTGGTGTCTGACAGCTGCTGCAAGGACAAATTGTGCTTTTGTGTGTTGTACCTTCTCAAGTGCTTGTGCCTCCGCCTTGTGAACAGCAGTGAACGGAGGTGCTGAGAAGGATGACGCTGTTTGGATAAAGGTAAAACCACAAAACTCAGCCCCGAAACAACTCCTGCCAGTGGAGACCAGGCGTAGGTCTGAGATTCAACCAGGCTCTGTGCTCACGCCTCTCTTTTCCATTTCACAAAGAGCAAGCAGGGGTCCTGACACACGCAGTGCTCTCCCTCCTCACTAATTTCTATGCAATAAGCCTGCTTCAGAAAGCCTTGCAAGGAGACATAACCGCTACAGCAGCACGGGCCCGAGGGACCGTGTTAAGGACAGCTTCCTGCAGCTTCCAGATCAAACGGAGGGGATTTGCTTTCTCTTTCTCCAACATGGCTGGGGCTGTGCTGCAGCCAAAACTCGGTGCTGGGGCCCGGCGAGAGGAGCAGAGTGCGGCCCGGCCGGCCCTGCCGACATCCCTGCTCCCACATGGGGAGCACAGAGCTTGCTCCCGCAACGCTTCAACTCCACCTATCAGTGGTGGTGCAGTACAACGGGGCACGCTACCATAGCCAGATTATTCTTGGAAAACTCTCCATCTCTTGGCAGATCTACCAACAGAAGCTCCCAGCCAGGCGTGCATGTGGGTGAAGTGTTGCCCCGTGCCCCTTACAAGGAGGTTATCCGTAACTACAAGGTGGTCTTTTTGTTACAGTTTGCTTGCGAGTACTTTGTTCAGAAAGGAGAAGGGCATGTTTTCATCGAGCATTATAAAGAAAGCATTTCATTGTACCACAGCTGTGCTGTTAGTTAAGCACTGAAGGACTGCTGCTTGCTCATTGCTCCGAAAATTAAATCTGCATTCAAATATCATCACAGAATCACAGAATCATAGAATGGCTCATGATGGAAGGGACCTTAAAGGTCTTCTAGTTCCACTCCCCTGCCACAGACAGGGATGCCACCCACTAGATCAGGTCGGCCAAGGCCTCATCCAGCCTGGTCTCAACACCTCCAGGGATGGGGCATCCACAGCCTCTCTGGGCATGGTAATGCTGTTTCAAAAAACATGTAGCATGTGCTTGCTTAACAAAAGCGGCCAAAATGTCCACCTTTCAACCAAGCCCTGTGTCTTCCATGAGGTGAAACTACCTGAGGTGGAACTACACCACCTCAGCAGCTGCTATGTGCTCTCCACATGGGTGATGCTGAGGGTTATTTCCACTGAACGCAGGCCCCGGCAGACACCAGGCCCCCGCTGGAGCATGGCCGTGGCTGGGGCCTGGTCCCATGGGGTTGGCAGAGCCTGGACATGAGTGAGCGTGGTGCTCCTTGTCAGCACCGTGCTCCTTGTCAGCACCGTGCTCCTCAGCTTCGCAGGCACATGGCCTGAATGCTGCTGGCAGTCACGGCCGTGCTGGTGGCACGGGACATCGCACGGGGCAGCCTGTGGTGCTGGGGCTGGCCCGCATGCTCCAGCACCAAATGAAAAGCACTGTTTAAAATAACCACGTACGGCACTTAAAGGGGTTTTAAAAATTGATAACTCGACATACTGTATGGGATCGATCTTAATTACTGCTCATGTGGAATTTTTCCTTTTTTTTTTTTTTTCTTCTGGCTTTTTTCAATGGAAAAAAAAAAAAAAAAAAAAAAAAGCAAGCGACCATTAACGAGAAACTTTAAAGGCTCGTTAACAATATCCTTTCATCAATCACAGGGGCTGCCAGCGCGCCGCGCTCACGTCAATTTTCACCTCGTGGCCCCGCTACCAGGCCCAGGCTCCCCGGCCCGGCCGTGGCGCGAGGCTGATGGAGCCCAGACCGCCCCGCTGTCGCCCGCCGGTGCCGCCGGGTCCAGCCCCAGCCCTGCTCCGCTGCCACCCGCCCGTTACTTCACACGGGCCTGGGGCTGGTCTGGATCAGCCCCGGGAGGGCTGATAAGGGGCGAAGGGATGGAGCCTCGGCGGTGAAGCGATGGTGCTGGGGCCGAGGCTGCCGCTGCTCGCTGCCCCCCACCCCAAAACAACAGCAATGTGAGGAGAAAGAAATCAAGATTTCTTCTTTGGCAAGAAGAGGGCACCACAAAAATAGCAATGTTAAGAGCAAATCGTCTGGAAGTCCCAGCCTGTAAAACAGGGAGAGATTACAGGTTTTGCTAAGAAAAAAAATAAGAAAACTGTGAAAAATGCTACCTTTTCAAGCCACGAATTAAGTGTTATTTATTTGTTACTTGTACCCTGTGCATGTTATTTGGAACAAAAATAGCTCATGGATCTTTGACAAGCTGTGTTTGCACATCAATGTAACTGAAATATCCTGTCTGCTTTAATGGCAAGTGAGTGTACCGCCCGTAATATTTTCCATTGTTTTTAAATCCAGCCATGGTAGCACCGACCGGAGGCGCACAGCAACCCAGCAAGGGCAGGGAGTTTTAAAGAGAAGCCTTCGACTGGCATTTCTGTTCAATTTCTATAGGCATATAAAAGGAATTACAATTAAATCTGTAAATGCAATTCTTTGAGGATTTTTTTACATTCCTATAAGATTCTTACTGAGCAATTACTCTTGAAATAGTACATAAATCTTACAGGGCTCCCATTGGATTACTGCGCTTTAAGTTTTTAAGCAATCTTTCTGTGGGTTTATTTTTTTATTGCGTTTTCTTTAAAGGAAAGCAGGTCTTCAGCACCACCTATCACAGCAAATAAACATTTTAATGCAACGCGCATCTTTGACCGGGCTGCAATACATACTATAAATATTATGATTTTTAGATTTGGTAAAACATGGGAAACATGATTAAATGTAATAATCTATCTCTGGAAGAAATAATGATCTATGATGTTTACAGAAACAGTAGATTAAAATTACTGCCCCTTGTCTACAACTTAATGCATTTGGAAAGTGATAACGCTGTCCTACCAACCACATCACTGTTCATCATTCAACCGATATGCTGTGCAGCAAATATCAAGTGCCACTTTAAAGGAGTGTGGTGCTTGAAAACTGTTTAGAAAAATTAAATGGCAACTTTATGGGGCAAATAATTCTGGCCTTCATCCGATGACTAATTCCTCTAATTCTAAATGAGCTGGTTGCATGAGCAGAGAGAAGATTTGGGCACATATCTAAAAATGGCCTTATATCTACAATGAACTGGTTTTCTGTTTAAGATGCTTACAGTATGAGCTCATTACGTTGCAAACTCTGCTTGCAAGAAAGTGATCTGTAACAATCCCTGAGCCTGGGGCCCTTTACCATTTGGTATTGATACATAGGATGCAATCTGCATTTTTCATTCCAGCATAAAACAGTACAACCAGTGTCGCTGCAACGCTGCTGTAAATCTGACCCAGGAAATACAACATATTCCTTTTAAATATTTCCATTGGCCTTAGACTGGCTGTAGAGCGTGTTTTGTATGGAAAAAAAGGGAGGGGGGAGAATGACCCACCGCAAAATTCAGTTTCTTCCATGGTCAAGGGCATCTATTTCATTATAAATGTAGTTCCGCCAAAACAAATATTATTTTTGAATCTTTCATTATCTTAGTCTCTGGAAATGGGCTAAAACAGCATGTGTTGGTATTAGATGCTGCAGAGCCAGCTGTCGTGCCTGGCTGCACAGTGTCTCAATGTCAGCAGTTCAAAGCACTGCAAGGCTGAATGGGAGGAAACTTGATAGGTCAGAGGAACCCAATTCCAGGCAAAAAGAACATAGCTGTCTTGTTCCGAGTGTTTTTTTTTTTTTTCCTTATGTGCATGCGTATATAGAGATATGTATTCGGATGCCTGTGTTTTAATATCTTTTCCCCTCTTTGGTGTTTTCATAAACTGCCGTGACCTCCACCCAGAGCAGGCTGCAGGCTACTTGGGGCTGGCACCAGCACCGCTGTGAGGAGGCTGAGAAAACCCCAAAACCAGAGCCTGTGGGCTCTGTGTCTTTCTTTTTGGCTGGGGGCCGCCCCCTGTCGATGCTGCCCAGACAAAGGTGACACTGCTGGTGACAGTGCCACCATGTGCAAGTGTCCCCATGTTGCCGGGTGGGCGAACACCACACGGCCTCGTGGATGGACTGACAGCAGCCAGCTCTGAGCATGAATTCCCTCGGGAGTTGGGTGCCCAAGTGCTGAGGTTCACTGTGTGGGCAAAAATACAGACAGGCATGTGAAAGAGCAAATGCAAACACGATACGAAAAACAGCGAGGGATGTAAATGTGAAAAAGGTTAAAGTTTGCTTGATACTGCGTTCTTTTGTTGGTATCATATGTTATAAAAGAAAGTAAAATACACCCAAACTGTACATATTATAAGGCTATATTTTTATCTCAGGGTTCTGGTGACACGTACAAACCACTTGAGCTTTGCTTTCGTGGTTTATATTGCCACCAGAAACCCTTGATAAAAATACAGCTTTATATTGTACAGTTGGGTATAGTTTATTTTCTCCATATATCATATACTGTGTTTTATTTATAAACATATACAAAGACACTTGTACATGCAAAGCAGTTTTTTTATTGAAGTAATTCTGAGATATCAATAATACTACATTAACTAAAGCATTGTAACACAATAATTTCTTGGTTAGCAATGGCATTTCTAAAGAGACGCCTATGAAAATATGATAAAAGACATAAAAAAATCAGTATTTCCATGTTGGAATTTATGATTCCCATACTGAAAATTTCAGCTTCTGGTGGCTCGCGCTTTCAGAGAACCCTTTTTAAACCACCTCAAAATTTAGCCTTAACATCTCTTGAATCCTTTCTTCAGAGAGGCTACAGGAAATAAAGCTTCATGTAATGGAGAACTACAAAAATCTAAGGAGAAATTCAAACACTTAAGGAAAGGCACTGCTGATGAAGATGCAGCTACGATGAGCTTTTTAATATTTTGTCCAGGTTGCGCTCAGCTAACTGCTTATTTAAAATATTCCCATACAACTTGCCAGCACCTACAGCTCCACCTGCTTTTTGCGACATTCACAAAAGCAAAATTTTTATTCCTGCCTTGAGCATCTCTCACGATCCGAAAAGAAAAGCCGCGAACAAGCGATTCAATAGCCGCTTCCTTTTGACTGCATCTCAATGTGCTCCATTAAGCAGTGTTTACGTAAAACAGCATTTCAGCAGCGCAAACATCAAAGAGAGGAGGGGAGTCCTGGCACCAGGGCTGGCAGGGGGACAAGCGCACCAGGCGGGGCAGGAGCAGGGAGGCGCGGGCTGGCCCCTCGGCGAGCCAGATGCTTCCTTAGAGGGCCGCTTGCACCTCGCATTTGCCATGCCCCTCCCTCTCCCCTACCCGTGCTTTAATGGACATTAAAAATAGAACAAAACAGGACTGGGGATGGGAACAAAATACACGCACAACAGGCCTGGACCGCTGTAGTCATTCTGCTGTAAAATGTAAAAACAAGAAAGGGCATATGAGCTGCATCCCCCAGGACGCATCCTGCTTTTTTAATATAGTGGTGCCACCACACATTTCACTTCGGATGTTGCATTATATTTATATGTCACTCAAATATTTACCATTTTTCTGAATTCTGCTGGGTGCTCTGAGAGCTTGTTATAAGCCAAGTATCCGCGGCTGTGTGCCTTGGCAGTCGAGCAGCTGTGGCTGAGCCGCATCAATATGCTAACTTCTCTTTCTGGAGCTTCTCGTGCGACAAAAGCCACTCTTTCATGAGGTTCCCTCCTCCGTAGTTGCCGGTCTGCCCGCTGCTGCGAATCACCCTGTGGCACGGTATTATAATCGGGATCTGCAACACACACAAAAATAAGAAAGGAAGCGGAGGGTGACACAAAGCGGTGGCTGGAGAAGACCAGCGAGGGAAAGGGCTGCACCCAATAAATCCACTACCGCAGCAGCGTTCGCCTTCCACCGTGCTAGTGGCGGCAGGGATTTAAACATCCACGTTAAAGCCCACCCTGGCAGCCTGCTGGACAGCACCAGGGCCTCGCTTCTGTCTGCGCTGCTGTGCCACAGGAGCAGGTGCGTGGCACCGACTGCCCCGTGGTGATGCCGTGCTCCGACCACCTACCTGGCTCGGAGGGAAGAAACAGCGTCGGGAGAAATGAGCCCCAGCAAAAACCCCAGCCTGGGCGCCCACAGGACGCCGGCCCACGCCTATCTAATGACTTGGAGTTAATTTGATGAATTATTGTCACGTTGCCCATGTTCTCAAGCGCGCTGGCAGTTGTTTCCCACCCAGCAGGGGCACTGCGTGACCCTGCACGCACTTGGAGCAGAATCGCCCCTGGGGATACTGCAGAGCCACAGCACCGAGCCCCCATCCCCTGAGGGCAGTGATGTGCCCAGGGATGTGAGGCACCCTCCCTCATGCGCCTCTACTCCTGCAAGATGATGCTTGTGTGCAGGCAGCACTTAGTTCAGATGGGATGTTTCATGGGGGATAAGCAAGGAGGATCATTCAGGATGCATGCAGCACATGCAGCCATGCACGCTTTTGCAGCAAGCTCGTGCTTACAACAATGCGACACCTATGACCAATGACACCTCAAAACACACACAAGGATAGCACGGAGGTTCAGGACCATTATTAACAATCATTAGGAGAGGTCATATTTCTGGAACAGGGATCACTGAAAACGTGAGAACAGCACTTCCACGAACGAGCTTCCTGAGCCTCGGCTCCCTCAGCAAATTCCTCTTCTCTCTATAGCACCTCGACGTGCACCGCTGAAAAATTCCATATAAGAACATGGCATTATTTATTATTTAGCAGCAAGTCAATCCAAAATGGGTTGTGAATTTTTAAAACCTACAACAGGAGAGATTTAATTCACACCTAACCAATTTAAGAACTTTTTCTCATGCCTTCTACTTTGTATCATTTATAGCCAAATGTCAGGGATTCTGAAAAATCAATGCGAGAAGTTACATAATAGACTGATAATGTAGACTAGTACATAAACACTTTTTTTTTTTTTATTGCAGGTGATTATGATAGTTGAAGTACACATCATAAAAAATGCAATACATCATCTTTAATCATGCAGTTTTTGTTTTGGTACCTCCAGAATAATTCAATTGCAATGATAGAACTGTGAGAATAACTTACTAGAAAGTGTTTTTTTTTTTTTTTTTTCCCACAGAATGGATATTTTAAGTAAAAATACATACTTTTATTTATATACACGTATGCATAGGCAAATTACATCCTTTACACTGACTTGTTTTTACCACACTTCGTATTTATTTCAGCGAAGTTCCAGCTGTGCTCATATTTGAGTTGAAGACCCAGACCCCGAAGCAGCTGGACAGCTACGGGCCAGACCTTCATAAACTGTTTTTTTGGGGGCTCTTTTGTTTTGGTTAAGTAATTTCAATGGCTGAAATTTAAAATCTCAATCTCAGCCCAAAGGCTATCACATTACAAGGGAATACACATAGGTGCTTATTGTTAATCAAGGTTTAATAAAAAATGCTTATAAATAGCTGCTTTATTTGGAGTTGGCAATGCCACAAGTGAATTATGCATCCATGACAACTCCAGCGAGTACCAATAAAATCTTTCCTCTAGATCGCCATCACATGCTTGGTTTATGACTTCTTTAAAGTTGTTGGTTTTGCAAGTGTTTTTTTGTTTGGGGATTTCTCGGGCTTTACAAGCCACTCGCACCAGTTACTGCTGGCAGATTTTCTTGAGTGACAAGGCAGTAACGAGCCGTAATACACTGTAAAAAATATCCAAGGTTAATTTGCAATTCTTTAACAATAGAAAAAATGAATCAGAGTATTTTGGCAGTCAAGATGTAAATCTTGCTACAGACAAGGGGCCAAACCCTCTTTGTGAGCCAGTTCCTTGCAACTGCTTGGAGGCTGCAAAGACCTTAGGTCAGGGGTCCGTTTGCAGAGGAATTTTGTCACGGAAATAAGTTGACACCTTTCCATCTGCACCTTCTCCTGCTAGGTTGTGTGAGAATATGGAAATTGTGCCCAAGCTGAAAAAAAAATAAATCTATTTTCAGGTGGAGCAGGGTCACCATCAGCCAGAAAGCTGGCACGTGCCAAGGGTCTCAGGTTTCCCGTGTTGGTGCAGGATGGATCCCAACCTCAGGGACGTGTGGCTCAGCTGCTCAGCATCATGCCACACGTGGAAGGGGGAATTTGGCCCAGGTGGTTTGGATCTCCAGGAGAAACAGAGAATCTCAGATCTCTGCCAGGATACTCTCCCGTTGCAAAGGAGCACTGATTTGCCACTGCCACGGGACAGAACACGCAGAGGAACTCCTGAGCCACCTCTTTTAGGGCAGGGTGTTGAGCTAGCAGAGCTGCAGTAGCACCGCTTTACTGCTAGTTGAAAGGCTGTGGCTGGAAAATGCAGCCACTGCGATGAAGGGTATGAAATAAATACAGCGTCTTCCACGCCCGAAATAAAGGATTTCATACCAAGTTTGTCCAAATGTGCCCAAGCCCATGCGTCATTCTCCGTAGTGTTGGATAAAAAAGAAAATGCATTACAAAGGCTCTATCAGCTCCGTAATTTAAAAATATTGAACATTGCTTCGGTTTGGCTTAATTGTGGTGACAACTTTCAGACTACTAAAATAATTAAACCTGCTAAAATTTATTAGGGCCCTAAGGACATTTTAGAGGGAGTACTACCCTAGTCTGGAGCTTTAATGCCTCAGCCACATTTAATGTAATTTTTATCAATAACCAAGCAGCTCATAATATTATAGCTCCACTGAAATCTTCATGCTGTGAAATCTAATTCATCTAATACATGAATCCATCACTTACACAGACCCTATCTCAAATGCTATAAAACTTCCAAACCCATAGATTTGTCTCCAACAAAAATAACATGAAGGGGCCCTTCAATCAATAGCGGAATCCCTCTGATTCGGGCACCAGCTGAATATTTTCTCCAACTTTGCTTTTGTTCTTCTGGGTAGAGGCCCACAAGGGAAAGAGCTTGTTTTCACTCGCAGCCTCATCAATACCTAAATCCTGGTGAACAAGTGACACTGAGAAGCTGTAATCAATAGCTCCCTGTGCGTTTTTTCTTCTGGTCAAATGGTTCAGCACTACTGACAGCCCTGACACTCAGAACATGATGCTAAATCTTTATCAACAGCCATCTGGGTGACTGGCAGAACAAGACTCGGGCGGTCATTAACGCTCATGGCAATCTGTGAATAAACTAACTCCTCAATAATGCGTTTGTTTAGAAAAAGGTGGGGAAAAAAACTCCCTGCACAAGGTATCGATTGCCTTTGAACTGCATTTAGCAAATTCCGTCTGAGGATGAAGCAGAGCGGCGCTCCGCCGCGGTGCTCCGCTTGTTAAGAGTTTTCAATTTGACGCAATGGAAAACCGAGCGTCCTATTATACTGCCTGATGGACTGGAGACTTACAGAAAACTGCCAAACTGTCAAAAATAGATCAGCCAGGCCATAATGGAAACAGCTGAAATATCAAGTTATAACATACAACAAGAATCACACTTAGCAAAAAATAATCTTTCAGTTTGCTCGTGTCCTATTGCTTTTTCTCCCCCTATTCCCTTACAGAAACAAATACTGTAATGCGAACCAGCATGGGTTCAACTTTATTGCCAGCCACCTAAGGAATTAATGCACAAGTAGTTTTATGTGTTCGCAACATTTCAAATCCATACTTCACAGTCTTCTCATAAATGCACAATTACTCTTTTCACTCCCGAATGTTTAAAACATTTTGGCCGAATAATCCCCGCGACTTTCGATAGATCGAACTTAGCGCCTGGGCACGCAGATCGCTTTCAGCCTAAACAATAACGCCATCGGCAATCAGACAGAATATAAAAAAACGTATGCAGCTATTACTGCTGTTAACAGACCGCTGAAGACGTCTTATTTAAGCCACAGAACAGTCATTTAGGATGGCCTTGGACTAATCAGCCCAACATTCGCCATTTCCCATGAGTCTCTGTGATTTCTTTTTGATCCTCCTATACTAGTCTAATGAGATTTTTAATTGAACTTTATGGGTTCCCTTTGAGGACCACAGACCTTGCAATCAATCTGAACCGCAGTAAACTATTTGAAGTTTTTCTTGCAAAAGGTGAGCCATCCCCGCCATGTCCTTGGCATAAATTGAGGCAAAGATGTCGCATCTTTCAGCTGCTGCTGGCACCTATTCCACCTTCTCATAAAGTTGAAGGTCATTGTATGAATTATGTGAAGCAACCCCACTACAAAGGGAAACCTGTAGAATGCACACTACCAAAATTAAACACCAACCCATGATTTGTAGAAGGGAGAAATGTTCTGGTATTTTCTGGAAAAATGTAAGATACACAATTTTGTCAATATATTTGAGGAGCAGTGCAATGTCAGGTTCGACATACACCTCTGCTTTATTCCAAGCCCTCATTTTTACTGATAGCACTATCCTCATTAAATCACATTTATAATTTAGTCATCGTGCTTATAATTTAGTCCTTTAATCAAGGAAGAATCTCAAGGTGCAAACAACTTATGATTTTGCATAGCTTCTGCAGCAATCATTAATAAAAATACTCACCAAAGTTTCAGCTTCTCTCCTGTGAAAAGAAATTACTGATCTTCTGCTTAACAGAACATCACATTTCTGCAACAATTTTGAGGCAAATGCTACTCAAACCCAGTATTTATACCTTGAAGATCTTATTACAGGTGTAGCAGTTGTTAACACTGCAGTTCTTTAAATTATTTGCTGATATTTTAATGATGCTGCAATTCTCATGACGTGTTCAGTTTAATGATCTGTTTAGTTAGATTTAAAGCCCAATATCTCATCTGATAAACAGACTTCAAGTGTGTTTATAACATGTACAATGTTCATGGGTATTCTAAAATTCGATACATGTAGCACACTGCCATTTAAACTAGCATAATGTCTAATGGGTTTAAGCTTCCAAGCTCAATAAAGAAGTACACTGTGATATTTTAAGTGTATATCTGATTTTCATATGAGACAGTTCATAGAAGCAGCATAAAGCTCTGTTCCGTCAATACCCTGTATTGTACTTGACAATACAAACTATTTTAATATGATGGAATGCTTTCCAATATAATATGGTGTACATTAAGATAAGGCAATACAATGCAAACCTACAGGAAACAGTTCTCAAAGAATAACAATATAGTGTTGTGCAAAAGGATATGTAATTGCTATCGCCTAGAAATGTACCCTGCTTTGCCCTCAGGCTGCAGTGGAGCAGCAGCATCCAAAGCAGCGGTAACAGCAGGTTGTGGTGTGAAAATTCCTGCTTTTTCCCCTGTGAGGAAGGATGAAAATAGTTCTGAAAATATACAGCAAAGCTACTGCATTTTTTTTTAAATAGGTCCTATCTTATTTTTGTTATTTCCCACTCCATGCTATGGCTGCAGTGGTTTCTGTCCACAGCAGAATTTTTAATAGTATTATAGATAGTAATGTATAGCTTTAGGGGAAAAAAGAGCTCTATTAATATAATACTACTCCAATATTTCATAATAAAAAGCTGATGATAAAAAAATCAGTACTGTAATGACAGCTCTGCCTATTCCAAAACACATTTTTATTGCTAGACATCTCCTGTAGTTAATCTGTAATTTCACGCATATTCCACATGCAAACACAAATACAGTCCTTTTGTACTTCAGTGGGAGCACCTTTTCACTACATTTCTCGTATTTTCCATATAAATCTTTACATGGTCCTTCAGACCTATGAGTCAGAGTATGCAGGCTGACTATGCATGATATGCAGATCGATTTTATGAATGAAGTGGAATATAAAGATAATTCGTGATGGCACTGTGAAAAACCCCAACCCTTATTATTGTTTTGTGGACAGCCACCAGCTCTTGTGAAAACAGGTTTCTGAATCCACCTTGCAACTACACGCTGTGGTCTTACATGTGCCTTATTACAGAAAAAACTGGGAGAACTGCACGCAAAAACAACACAGAAGGTCAAAGATTATGGCAGGTGCAACACAGGAGAAAAAGAGAGGTATTTGGGTATGGAAAGACACGTTGCTAAGGGCAAGTGGTAATGAGGAAAAATATGTTGAAGAATGGGCAAAAAAAGCTGCAATGATATTAATAGAAACAGAAGTTTTTATTTTTTTTAAGGCGAGTAGCAAGGGAATGTGTAAAACCAGACATAGGGGCATTTTCTTCACTGGCTTTTGCTCTCCTTTGCACAGCGACAAGCCAGCTGGATGTGGCAGCACCAGCCACACGCAGCACCTTGCATCTGCCTTTATAGCCCAAACGCCGGGGTTTTAGGGAACCAAACTCCCTCCTCCTGCCTCTTGCACTGCGGATGATATACTGACTCCTGTCCAGAAACACTCTCATTCAGGAGAGCTTCCCCTGACAGGATCCAGGCAAACACAGCCCAACTAGTAGATGTGACCCTCATAGTGGCACTGATTCTCACTAACTTCACTTAGAGTAACCAGCATGTTTCAGGTGCATAAATAACATCTGAAAATCTAGCCCTCGACTACTAAAAGGGAAAGATAATGATTGGGAAGATGGACAAAGTGACCAAGTACTGAAACTGATTTTTTCCAAAATCCACGGGGCTAACCTTGAGGACTCCTCCTTCCAGTTGCTTTAAATTCAGCTCACCTTGATCTAAAGGAGAAATGACACTTACACCTATTTTGCAGTGCATGGGAAAAAAAAATGTTAAAAATTAGGGATTTGATTCAAATGTGTACCTACAAGAACTAAAATCCACACTTTCAGAAGTACATCCATAACAGCACTCCATCCTCTCTGGCGACACATCCAAAGCTACTCACACCCTGTCAAATGATGTCAGTACTGAGGGATAAAAGATTTCCCTCGCCTAATCTGTAAGAAAGTTTGAAAACAACAAAATGTGTAGAGGCTGATGAATTAAAAGAAGTGTGATGTTTCTTTTCCAAATCTAACACCATAAACGGTAGGGCATAAATCACATTAAACTGGGTTGTGCATTATTGCTGATTAAAAACACTTACTGACCTTATTACTCATGGTAGACCAGTTTTCATAGCAGATAAATTTAATCTAATGACATTTAGCCCAGAAAGCTCTCTAAATCCACCATCTTCCATCAACTTTATTTGAAAGTTGACATGAACTTACAGGATTGCTCCTCATTGCTCCTCCCACTGCTCTTGCAGCTCTGCTGTTGCCTGCTAGGTCCGCTAATTTCTGGTAAGAGATGGCCTCTCCAAATTTCACATCTCTCAGCAGGGTCCACAAAACCTGCTTGGTGAACGAATCTGCAAAAACAAGGAGTACTGTTCATATGCATGGCTGAAAAACACGAGATGAAATACTCAAAACACCCAATGCAAAGCAGTCTCAATAGCAACTTTCTAATTTAAATTTAAACAGCCCTAATACACCATCCTGTTATTGTATCCTATATTACTATATTTAAATACATGATTATTAGAAAGAGCACTTCAAGTAACCGATCACTATAAAAAAGGATTTAAGGCTTTGATTTTCCTATATTTTTAATTTGCTTCAAGTACAATTATCCTGTTAACTCATACAATGTGGTTTTTCCATTAAATTGGCAGAGTATAAATTAGCATAGAGTCAAATTAAAAAGGGAAGAAATAACCGGCTCTACCTATTTTACAAAGCCCTCGCATCTCCAGCTAATTTCCAACTTCAGCTGGGACACACTGCAGAAGAAGCCCTAGAGCCAGCGGACTCGGTATTATCCTGGCTGACTGCATTTTATAGTTGAGACCCCCAAGCTACTGCTCAGCATTCCAGACATTACAGAATGTAAGGACTAGCTGTGACCTTGAATGTACAGCACATCCTTAATGACACAGGGCTCTGAAAAAAAATAATGTATCTTCCATTATTTTAATTTTAATTCACCAGCAAATTGCTTCTAAGTGTTCCAATTGCTGAAATAATGAATAAGCAAATGCATTAGAACCAGCTTCCTTCTGTATTTCAGGGTTTTACTTTCCCAGCCCAGGATTATCTGACAAAAGGAAAACCAATAGCCACTCTCAGATTTTAGCAGGGCTGGACACCTATTGCTCTTCCAAGTGACTCAAAAAACCTTTGAAGATCTAGTGAATAACTAGTGAATAACTTACTGAGATGAGTGAGTTGGCAAAAAAAATAATATATATATATATATATATTTTTAAAAAGGCCCTCTTGCCCTGTTGAGAGTTTCAGTCTGCTGCTTTGGCAAAGAAACAAACTGATTAAAAACATTTTCTTTCTGTAGCTGTCAAAAAAGACATCGATTATGTTACATAGCAAAATGTGATTTTGTTCTTAAAGGAAACCCATACACCATTATGTATGTGTTAAATAATAAAAATCACTTCTTAACTGAAGGGAATGATAATCACTTCATTGAAAAAATCTGTTTAGTCTTTATTATAACATTAAGCAAATTAAACATCAGCATAATCCAGGTGATACGAGAAAAGGGTCATCAAAGAAATTAACTTTGTTGTTCATTAATTTACATGGATTAGTAGAGGGCAAAGAGATAGCAAATCTGCTCTAGTTTTTTATGATATAATTTCAAACTGTACACCATTTGTGGCAGTAGGGTGACTTTGGGGTTAATCAGACTGATTTGTCCTTTTAATTGCTTTCTATTCAAAGAAAATTCATTAGATAATGTTCTCTTCAAAATTCATGAATCAATTTAACTGAAGAAACCACATTAACAGCTTTGGGTTCATTAGCACAAGCAGTTGTGTTACTAGCTGATTGCTAGGAGGGTTTCCTTAGGCAAACAGATTTTGTTTACTGTGATTTCTTCAGAAAGGTTTCTTTCAAACCAAGCCGCGACTTCTTGTTTGTGTAACCCCTCTTCAAGCCAGCAAGATCAGCTCTAACCTGAGCACTTGGGTTTTGGGCAGTCACTGCCTGGTGCCCTCTCCTAGACACACGATGCGCAGAGAGCGCGCTGCCACAGCCCAAGCCCTGGTCCCCTTGGTCCCCTTGGTCCCTTTGGTCCCCTGGCCGTGCCAGCAGTGGTGCAGGGACCCACAGCAACCCAAAATGCCGAGGAGGAAGGAGCAGCCATGCGAGCCTCACGGCAAGACAGAGCAGCACCAGAGCCCCCGGGAGCACCACGCGTCGTCACCGCACCGAGCCGCGGCCAAGCTATCGAGTGCCTTTTAACAGGCTAAAATACAGCATAATAAAACAATTACACATCGACAGGCAGGGACAGAGATTGGACAGAGATCTCCTTCCAGAGCCACTGTGCATTTTTCATGAGAGAATATATACTGTATCTGCAGCGACATAAAACACTAGAAGTTATAGTTCAAAATAATGAAATATTTAGCGATCATGCACATCATTTTATAAAAGTATCTGAAAGCTCAATTTCGTCCTGTAGGGAGCAAATGCATTAATTAGTTTAAGCAGCTCTAAGAGACACTGCCAAATACTGTTATTAAACTGTCTGCAAGTGTTAGTGCCTGTAAGCACAACCTGCCCAAATTAGATGGCTGAACTTTCACCAATTTCCAACGCGTGCCAACATTTTTATGCTGCTAAGTATCATTAGAAAATGCTGTAAAATCCGCACATAAAAATTAACACACGCGCTCTGCCTGGGAACACCTGACACATCCGTGAGTTCGGGATGACTGCGTAACTCGAGTGGCAGAGCAGAGACCGAACTCAGTCCCTCAGAAAGCCAGACGTCGTCTCCTTGGTCTGAACTTGGGTAGACCTGTGCGGTGTCAAGAGTTGGACTTGATGATCCTTAAGGGTCCCTTCCAACTCAGGATATTCTATGATTCTATGATTCTATGATTCCTTCCCCCATACAGTGCACACCGCACATGCGGCCTGCAAGGATCTTCTCCTCAGGCTGCCGGCTCTCGACCACCCTTCAGCCAAAACCTATGTGTGATGCTCAACACTATTTCTCATTTCAGGAACTTGTCAGGCTTTACATCAAGATGTGCACTTCCCAAATTTCTGGTGGAAGCAGGAGATGCAAACAACACCTCTGTCAGGGGCACCGGCAGACCAAAGGACTGGGTGGCCGAGACCCGTCACACTCTGGTTTTGTTTCAGAGGCTCTGTGGTGAACTTCTGGGATGTCGCCGCTACAAAATCCTCATCACTGTCCCTTAGTGTCAGTCCTGCCAAGTGGTGTACGTGGCCCAACAATGCATCATCGAGCCACGCTGACCTGAAAGCAGCATTTACAGGTTGGATACAAGCCGCTGAAAGGAGGGACTGGCACCGGGCCTGCCGCGAGTGCCTGGTGGCTTCAGAGGTCACTCGCGGCAGCCTGCCAGACCTTAATTCTTCAAATAAACACATTACATCCGTGAGGATAACAGAGTGAAAATCGAGTTTACTTTAACACTGGCTGTATCATAACTTCTTAGCAGAGTAATTGAAGGTGGCAATTAGTGCACGGCAGTGCAGTGGCTCACTGCAACCCAGTCAGACACTTCCAGAGCAGTTATCACATCAGTGAGGGATGGGTGACGGGAGCAGACAGCCTGGGTGCCGCAGGCAGCACCGGGCAGGAAGGGTCCATCACTGCCGTCTCCCTCAGCCTCTCCTTTCATAATTCTCAGAGCAAGAGATATTCAGAAGATGCACAGTCTGATTTCACCTTATTTTTAATCCCTTTGACTAAGAGAGACTAAAGATTGGTCATTTTCTTTCCTTTTCCTTAATACTGAATACTGGGAATACTATTTATTATAGTTATTTTTTACATTATTATTGCTATTATGATCTTTTTTTAATATACTTTCCTATACTTTTTTTCCAAGGATTTTTGCAAATGCAAAGAAACAAACAATACTCACCCGCTTCACACCATTTTTTTCTGCAGCCTGACTTGGTAGTACACAGACAACTTTTTTTGTCCTTATGCTTATCCATTTTCACCATTATTACTATTGGTAAAAATATCAAGCATAATACTTCAAAAATATTCTTTTTTTTTTTTTTTTTTCTCCACTCAAGAAAACTTAAGGTCTTGGGGCACAGAAGAGCAGAGCTGCATTAAAACTGAAGAACTTTTGCTGACAACAGGCAACTATATAAAGAGTTAATGCAAGCATGAGTGTTAATTTTTGGTAATTTTGAAACTCCTCACACATAACTAGGCTTTTCAACCCATATTAAGTATGTCACCTAAAAAGTAATTTGATAACTAACAATCACTGCTATCCTAACCTAGACTAAAATAGCAAGCAGAACATAAAAAAAATAAACACTTGTCTATGTTTTTAACTATTTAAGTATATTTTGCTCTTGCTATGAGACAGATAATGAAATGCTTTTCTTTTACAATGGCTGAAAGTCCCTGACCAGTGGTACCCTGTAATAACAATAATAAGAAGCAATTATTAGTTGCTATTAAGGGATTACTAGAAATATAGTTTAGATGGCCTGGTAATATACTATAAAATAGTCCATACATATCATTACAATGGAAAAAAAAAAAAAAAGACTGCTTAAAACCAGGGATGCTGCAAACATTTTGGCAAAATCATTTGAAAAGACTATGAACTTTTATTGCTGCCATTGTCATGCATGATATTGATAGAGTATAGAGATAGAACATGCCTAACTGAAAATAATAGTTTATGACTACTTAGACAGCCAAATCAGAGCAAAGATGTTGGCCATTTTGCATTTTTCTGATTTTTATGAATGAAGATGCAAAGATAATCTAATTCAAGTACACTGTTCTGAATTTATAAAATTCACCATCAACTTTACAGTAAAAACTCTGTTTATTAAAAAAAAATAAAAGAGGAAATGTTATAACAAAATAATATTTAATTTAAATAGGTAAATAATGGAGATATTAAAGCAATATTCACCTGAATTCTACCTCTAGCTAGTCCGAGGCCGGTGAGCACCTCTGTTCTGGACAGCCACAGTTAGACAGAAATTCCTCAGTTAAAAACATGGCAACTCCATTTACAAAACATAGATTTAAAGGAAGTCCCCTGCATCAAAAGCAGAACGAAGTGCATGTACCCTGGTGGATAAATCTGCCAGATTTCAGCACCCCCTCTACCTTGGCCTGCTACTGAGCACAGACACACAAGGCCTGCACATCTCCTTTTGATATTCACCTCCTGAGCTCTGACTAGTAGCTTTCTAATTTCTAACTGCATATTTCTCCAGCTAGGGTCTCTTCCTACCTCTCCCAAACAAACAGATGTTTGTACCTGGTAACTACCACACCGATCCTTTCCCATGCCACCACCACCCGATCGCATCACACAGATGACTCATGCGATAGTTCTCTACATCCTTTCCTATTTATGATTGCATTGAACCAGCTAAATTAACATTTATACCTGAAATGTATCACATCCCTATCGTCAGATCCGACAACACAGGACTGCTGGCAAGGATGAGATGGATCTCTGCTGATTCCCCAGCTGCACAGGAGGCGGCTGCTCTGTGCCACCCACTGCGGGGCACAGCGGCAGCACACGGTGACCGCAGCCACAAGTTCTTATCTATAATGTATCTTTTATTTATTTATATTATTCCTCGCCAGCATACCTCTATGCCACGCATCACAAAAATTACTGGAGGTTCTCCTTCTAGCACGTGTGAGTGGCACAAGTAAAGGAGTGGTATTTCTTGAAAGCATTGCATTTTTTTCCCTGATACAGAAAACATCCTACACTCATTCTGCATTCATCTGTAGATAACTTAAGCTCAACTGCAATGCATTTTCACTACAGAACTAGCAACCGTTCAAGCAAATGCTATCAAGTATTCAAAACTACTGACCAGAAGTATGCAGCAGTGATGATAACTCCAGTTAAAACCAATTCCCCCTCTAAGCTGCATTTTTGCTGAACTCAAGTCCTTGCACCAGACCCTGCAGCACCCATTTGAGACCCAGAGGAAGCCCTGTACCGTCTCTCCTACCATTTTCTGAATATTGCTCTGCAGATACGATTGCATGAGTAAACAACTAAAAACACTGATACATAAATATTAGGCAATCCACATGAAAACCATCAGAGTACACCAGAGCACTTGATGATACTGTGCAGGTGTTGTCTCTTGCTCTTCCACAGGTCACGATATTCTCCTTGCTGAGCAGGCATGGGAAGTGCAGAAATATGGGCTAAGGGAGTGCTTTTATAATGCTTTTATGTGTGTTTGTATTTATATGCAATATAAAATATAAACACAACTATAATTTATAAATGTACTGTGTTCCTGGATCACTTAGGTGAAAAATGTATCGGTATCTTTTTTTAAAAATATGTATGATGCTCAGATGGGTTCACACGAAGCGGCCAACCTATGCTAAAACCCAATTAATGGGAGCTGTTTCTGATCTGTAGTTTAACACAGTTTTAAATGCAGTTCCCTTCAGACTGCTGAAGGGTTGTAGGGCCAAATTCTATCCTTAGAAGCAAGTAACTCTCTCTGGACTTAATCCAGCAGTATTTCTTCAGGTTAAACTCCCTGGAAGTCAGTGGGTGTTTTACTCGAGTAATAACTGTTATTCTGACCCATTTTTGAGCAGTAGCTTTAATAGCAGTTTTCCATGCACTTACCAGAACAGCCTATAATTTCAGCGCTAATGGAAACGAGCAGATGAGCCCGATGCTCAGCACCAACCCTTTACAGCCCCTGTCCACATCGCATTGCAAACTCCCCCAGAATCCCACTTGCAAATTCAAGCCCAGGCAAGGCTTTATGCAAAATGATAACTCCTTAAACATTAGCAACTCTGTTTTAGCTAAGGACTCATACAGGACTTGGAATGCCACGACATCCCTGAACACGCTGAGACTTGGGTTTGGAGTCCATGGACCGGTAAGATGGAGGAAATTGCAAAGCAATTGACAACTCCCTCTTGGGCTGCGGCACAGACCATGTCATTGCACAGCATCCCCTGCCAGGTGATTTGTGCAGCTGTTTGTAGCAGCAGTACAGTTAAATGAAGAAGCCACCTGATTATCCTCTGAGCTGTAGGTAATACACCAAGCTGCAATTGCTACAGGAGAGGAGAACAAATGCTCTGGATGAAGAGACAGAGAAAATATCAGTCTCTTCCCAGCCAACAAAATGTGGCAGGCAAGTCTTACATTGCAGGAGGGACGAAGGTAAGCATAAAAACAATTTATTTTTCTCTGACACCAGTCCTGTGCCAATTCCTTAGAATCCATCCCATCTTCCTGCACTAAGATTTCCCTCCCAGGCCTGCACTCAGCGAGCTGGAGAGCCTCCTCCTTTTTCTCGGCATTATCTCCTCACATTTTCTTTTCTCCTTGCCACCACCCCCACTGCAGTCAGGTCCCACGATGCTAAATCCCATTGTAAGCAGAAGTGACTGTATTTAAGCAATGTTACCAGCGGGACAGGCAGCACAGGGGAAGGGCAGGGTGAGCCCCTCTCCTCCCTCGAGGCATCACGCACCTCCGGAGAGAGAGAACCCTGAGATGGAGAATCCTGAGCTCCCTCTTGAGTTCTGCTCTCCCTTTTGATCAACCACCTCCTGAACTGAATTAGGAAACTGAGAGGAACAAGAAACTCACTACGTTTGTAAATGATGCACGGCCTCCCAGGCGCTGTGAATCTGTGTGCTGGGACCCAGCCATCAGCTCTGGGTCGTGGCTCCATCCCTTCTGAAACTGAAAACAAGCCTCCCTCCATTAGGAAGCTAGCAGGACAAGGGCAACGCTGGATAAAAAAGACTGCAAAAAATGTTCAATAAGCAGTTTCTATGAGTTTCTCATCATTTAGACCATAGGCAGTGACCCCTACACCCCACATCCTCCATCCTCACCTTCCTGCAGAACACCACTGAGGCCCGTGGCTGCTGCGGGAGGTCCACCACCACCTCATTTTTCACAGCCACAGGCAGGTATTCCACTAAACATCCAAGCTACAAAAAAGCCTCCCACTTCAATTTTCCACATTTCAGTCATTAAGCAGATTTAAGTAAACAGGTGCTGTGAAGAGTTAACGCTGCCTGTGTTCGTTTAAGGCACCCAGAAAGCCCGGCCAGGCTAAGCTTTATTTCACTCTCATGAATATAAATGCTCTGACAATCTCGTTCTCGTTCTCAGTGCACGGAACACAATCTCATACCTCATCTTGCCGGGACGTATTGCGGCATTAGCCTCCAGAAACGAGTACCCTGTCTCGGGGAGGTGAGGCCAGGTGATGAACTCTCCCCAGGTAGGGTTCGGCTACACACAATGGGCAGAAAACTGACCCCCAGCCACATTTGTGTTTCACGTTTTGTT
>NC_092592.1:39940000-39942500 GCF_047663525.1 Anas platyrhynchos | reverse complement strand
AATTGTGCCTCCTGCCCTGAGCTGCTCTTCTGTAGCGTACCACGATAGCCCTCAGGGTGTCTATTCTGCTCATTCCTACAGGAATATATCCATTATTGTGCTGCTGTCTCTCCTGTGGTCATTCACCATCTATGCTGGCAATGGACAATGAAGAGGCAGAAGAGGAATGAAGAGCAAGACCCTGTAAAAACACAGCGAGGAAACCCAGCTCCAGCCAGTGCTGCTCTGTTCTCCTCTCCCAGGAAAGGCTGGGATTAAGGCACGGACAAAAAAACTGTGGCTTCAAAAATCTTGAGTCGTGCATCTTGAGGTTGCTATGCAAACAGGATCGAGTTATCAGGGAGTTTATTCAAGCACTTTGGGAGAGGCAGAGCCTTGCCAAGCCAGGATGCCACCCCTGCTTTCAACCACGAGCTCCTTTCAGGTTCCTCCCAAGTTCTCACATCTGTGCATTGAAGGAAATACTCCAAGTATCTGCTTTCAGGTACATTAAAAAATAAATAGCATACACAGCAGCTCACACGGTGTTCAGGTTTGCCATCAATGCCCACCTGCCAGTACAAATATGCAGCTAACAAAAAGCAACAATTGTGTATATTTAAAGTGGTAATATATTGCTTTAGGACATATAAAATGCCACAGTGCACAGAAAATGACTAATTGTTTTAATATTGTTGTTTTAAAATAAATTTTTGTTTTATGTATTTTTAGTTTTTTTTTTTTTTTTTTTTAATGTATTTTTAGTTTTTAGTACTCATTAGCGAGCAGCTAACTTCAACAAACCCTTTTTGAAGAGTCTCATTGTAACAAAGACCAGCTGGACCACTTCAAAATCTATCTAAATTTTTGCACTAGGACAGCTCTGTCATTTCTACCAGCTGATGAAGTGCACGAGTGAGGAACTACATGCTCGGGCTGGCTCTGTGGGCTCTGCCCACACCTCCTGTCCTGCCCAGTGCCCTCCTGGTGCTGACCCACGGAGGCACTGCCAGGATGCAGCACCACCGCTATCAATCAGTTTTGCAGAAGACAATTCCCAGCCGGCTCCATACAATGGAGGCGAGATACCAAGACTTCTCAGTGAGTCACTGTGCACAGGAATACAGGCTGCTAGAAGTTAACAAACCACTCGGTGTTCTGGTTCAGACATCTGTAAGTTGTACTTTTGCACCTGTATGGTGAACACGAGCATCAGGAGCGTGCTCTCACCTCTGCTGCTTGAGCACCAGCAAACATCTGTTGGCATTTCTGCAACGGGGGTGCAGCGATCAGGTACAGGAATTTGCTCCAGGCTTACACCTGCCATTCAAAAACTCATTTTAGGAGCAAATATTTTTGCTCTGTTTTGAATATGTCAGTTTTGGGAGCAGGGAATAACTATACAAAGTGTGTAAAAATAACTTTTTAATGACTTCATGGATATTTTTAATACGCATAGAAACTACTATAAGCACATATACAAGAGCTCTGCAGATCAGGTCAATTCAGAAACATCAGATCCTGCCTCATTCGCTTCGAAATCAGGTTATCTTTCCATATTTTACCAGTATTTAGTGCCATAAGACTGTTCTGGAGAGGACACAATAGTCCTTCCAGAGACACCATGCACCAACCCTACTCCACTATTTAAGTGACTGAGCCAGAAAATTAATGTTTTCTTTTCAGGACAGAATAAATGAGGGGACTTCTCTCTGTTTTGCTTGTCAGGGAGACAAGAACCCAGCAATAACTTTACCTGGGCACCTCCTAAACTTGCCTCATGAGCTGCAATTTGCAGATCGAACTTGGGAACTGAACCTGGCCCTCTTTTAGCAATAAAAATCCTTATCAGAAGAGCCCTTGGAAGGAAAAAAAAACAAAACACACACACACAAAAAAAACCAACAAAACACAGAAAGTATATTAATCTACCTCAATCTGCATTGTTTTAACATAACAAAAATGCAGCCTCCCATGTGCTGCTATGATCCAGCTCTTCTGACTCATCCTGGTAACACGACATACAAACCCGTCCACAGCTCCTAAATAAATCACAGAAGATGCCGTTTCCTAATTACAGTGGGATTGAGGAAGGGTCGGTAGGACCATCTGGTTGTAGTTAAACTTCACCAGGCAGGGAGGTTCTGCAAAAACTTCTGAAGATTTACGGGTGTGTTGGAATTGTCATTCTGATATTAATGAACTCAAAATAAAACGTGAATTCAACTACTCACACGTGTTGATAAAGCATGATTTCCAATTCATACCTATAAATTAGCCTTACTAACATCAGCAGTTCAAACTCATCCTGACCTTTGGTTCAAGGTCCTGAAATTTGAAAAAGCAAAGGACAGCAAATGAATTTTGAAGTTTTGATGATTTAAATTCGGGGCCTTGCACATTCACAGTTGATTTGCTGCTGTTGGTGACCCGGGGCTACAACGGGGCAGTTCCCAGCTCTGAGCAAACCTGGCAATCTCCAGGGCAATCAAATGACAAACCTAAACGAAGAGCTCTAATT
>NC_092592.1:39915000-39935000 GCF_047663525.1 Anas platyrhynchos | reverse complement strand
CAAAACCATTCTTACATGAAATGGTAATAAAAGAAAGTGCCAGTTTATGGAATTTGAATTTTGAGTTGGAATACAGAAATATGAAACTCTTCATTTTTTTGCACATGAATCTACCATGTCCAGATATGTGAAGTACTAACATTTTCAAGCAGATTATTTCATATTACCTTAACATGTTTTCTAAAAGCCTAAATATAAATGTATTAGCATGTCTGATGAAGCTGCAGGAATGAAAATAAGTGAAAGCTGGTAACGGTTTTGGTCAACTCTTTTCTTTAGTGAATTGAATATGAAAATATAAAGAGAATTTCACAACTTGAAAAAATAAATGGTGGGAATGATGTTTTACACTTATCAAGGAAACATCAAGCCTTGCCTCCTCCTCAGCAGGTTACCTATCAGTGCAATTTGGTTCTGCAAAATATAAGTACAACTTGGTAATGCTGGTTGACTTACACTTTCCCAATTGAACTTTACATTTTTTTCCATTTTTCACTGGAAATAAGGTAACCATGCAGAGATGATACTGGGCCAAGGCTGTCTCTCATTTTTTTCTGTAGGCTGAATTTTCCATTTTTCCTGTTGAAGATGGTTATGCGCTGAATAGGGCAATCTATAAAGTGACATTGCCAACAGCTCTCACTGGCTCGGGGTTTGGTCATTTATTTATTTGCATTGCACTGGTGTGAGTTAGTGCTGCCAATACACCATCCCTTCCACTCAAATATATTTTTAAATACATATCTATATAAGTCCAGCTGGTCAATGTACCCAGCTTCATGCCCTGGCTCCTGCTGTTGCCTTCTAACTCCTTCCTAAGGTTTCCTACCGCAATTCCGTACGTATGCTACCACCACTTGCAAGTCTGGGCAGTCCATGTGCACATGGAAAATATTACAAAGATTTTTACTGCAAAGAGGCTCCTGGTCAGTTTTAAAAAAGAAGCAGCATTTTGGCCATTAGGTTGGCTTGCCCATAGCAAATATGTTTTTTAAAATTCCCTCCTACAAATCTAGGAATTTAAAAATCAAAGAAAAAAAAAAAAAAAGACACTGTGTCTCATACTCTGTTATCATATAGTGAAAAAATGTGCATCTGATATCTGGGAAGAAGAGTTAATAGTGAACTTGATAACTCAATTGTTTGATAAGAGGCAGAAGTAATTATTTGCCCCATATTCTTCAACTGTCTATCATCCTAGCAAGCTCCAGCCAGCTAGCATATTTCAGATATTGCGTATGGATTTATGTTTATTAGATCATGCTAGAAGAGTCATTTAAAAGTAGGTGCAATTTAGTTTAAAAGGGCAAATAAAGTTACAAGACATACACAGGACTGAAGAAAATTAAAACTATGTAAGGCTCAGATATATGTACGTCTCTATAGATATGTCTCATATCCACAGGCCATCCCTTTAAGAATTACAAGTTAATAAAGATATTAAAATCATGAAAATTTAATTCCCTTTAGTATTTACTGCATTGCTAACACTGGGCAAACATCATTCTAGGAGTCAGAAAACGCTGAAGTTTAAGATGTACTTACAATGTTTATGCTTACATTTTCTATTAATGATCTAAGTTACCTTCACCTTAGTAAAATCATTCATAGGTCATATTCACCCTTTCTGTTCTCACCTATTCTTACCACCCTTACTTCCCATTGTCCCCTGTTCTCCTCAAGGCTGCAAATCACCAAACTATAACATTACATATTTTTTTTTGTTACATAAATGCTTATGGCTGCTCTGGCATCTGATGCCCCTGAGTGTCCTCCTCCTCTTCTGATCATTTTTTTTTTGTCACAGCTTCTCCACTTTGAGCCTTGGAAGCCTCAGACCTATACTCTGTTTATGAAGCTCCTGAAGAGTAGTTTACTCATTCCTTTATTTCATATATATCTATCTACATATATACACATATATAAAGCCAATATATATAATCATATATTGTTATAATATTATATACCACACACTATATAATATATTATTATTTATATATGATCATATATTATAATATATGATATATTTCAATATAACATGCACACATATATTTTAATATATTAAATAGATAAACATTTCCCAGCCATTTCTTTCCTGCTGAATTTGAGTACAGAGTTGCTATCCTACTATCTATAAACTGGCACCCAGAGTTTGAAACCTTCTGGCTTTACTAGGCAGTAAAGGTAAAGAATTTTTACAATTGTTTTACTACCTTCAACTTAAAGCAAGGGAAGAGAGCTCTGTATTGATCTTAATACTGTAAATGCTTTTCTTATTTTAGTAAACTTCATGTATTGAAAAAGCATTTGGCTAAATTGCATGAGAGAAACATTTACTCTTAGGATATGCTTCACACAGCAATTAGGGTAAGCAGTACAGTCTTTAAAAACACTTTTAAAAAATATAAGTATTCAGGGCATGTTGAATATGATGTCTCAGAAGTAAATCAAATCAACAGCCCTGCGATCTTCAGAAAACTAGTGATTTGAGCATTTCAACCACCAAAAGGAAAAAAAATACTTTGGTCTTTGCTGACTTACAGACAGAATGAAGAATATCTATGTTTTTATCTTAGCGTTTTATCTTTTATCTTAATTTGCTGCAATTTTTTAAAATAGTTTAGGATGTACAAAAATAACAGTAGAACAAAAGTGCTCCCACTAGTGGCAAGGTGTAAGAGCAAGCGAGATGTTATTAATGGAAGGATTTTCTTTACAGGTACTTTGTGAAGGGAGAGATCCCACGGACACGTGTGGATCCCGGGAGGGACAGGCCGGCATGCAGCAAGGGAGCAAGAGTCTCCCTGTTAGCTGCAGGACAAAGTCCCCTTCCACAGAGAGTGACACAGAATTATGAAAGTAAATAGTTTCTTTAGCTGGTAACCAGTATTTTACAGTGTGCTTCTTTGTCCTATGGTGGCAACTACACCAGGTTTGCTAGTCTACTGTGCTTTGGTTCGAGTTTCTGAACGAGAAGGCTCCCAGGAAATCACAGGGTAATTATTGATTACAGGCCTGGGCACGGAGCAAAGTCATCTTGAAGGGAGAATGGAGGTACTGCCGATGTCTTTGAAGACTCCGCTGCCATTATGTATGAGGTGTTTCATCAGTATCCTTTCTTGGATGAGTAACATGCATTATACACGGGAAATTTCAGCTCCTAAGCTGGTTGGCAAAGCTCACCTCCCTGGTCTCCATCCTCAAATTGTTCCTCCCCTGGCTTTTTCATAGCTTTTTGCTGCCCTCGCTTGCAGGCAGCACCGCTCACAGACCTGTACGCTGGCAGCTCCCTTGCACAGCCACGGTAATCAGCACAGCAGGGTGGCTGAGCTGGGCCACCACAAAACACTTTCACACTGGGTCCACACCTCTGGTACAGGGACACGACAGAAGAACTCTGGACTCGAGAAATAAAAGTGTCATTTTGCAAAGCTAAAGGAGCTTGTCCAGCGATGACAGAGGCTGGGCATGGCATGGCACGCAAAGAGCAGGGCCCCAGGGCTGCTGCTTGTCACAGGGCAAAGGAAAACTCTTGTGTGTGTCCAATTTCCTCTGCTCTTGTTGCTCTAATAAGCCATCTGGTCTGGAAACACACAACTGCTCCCTGCTGCAGCGCCCAGTGCTGCAATGCTTTCTGCAGTCTCAACCCGTAAGTTTGTAAGACACAAATAAAGAAAAGTCAGGAAATTCATGACTGGCCAATTTAGCATTTCCTTTACCATTTCATGAACTCACAAATCAAGCAACTCATGCATAGGCTTCAAAACAACAACAAGGTCAATTTTTCTTCTTCATATATAAAGGGGGCTAATGACCACGGTACATTAAGACCAATTAATCACTCTCCATGATAAATGTTCTGTCATTTTCCTAAGGTGTAACACCTTGAAGTCACACTACAGAGAAGTGGGAAAAACCTACTTTTCCCTAGTTCAATGAAATTCTACACTGAGCACTGCCCATGATGCAAATCAATGAAAATTCCAGTTTTCAATTACATTAAAAAAAAAAAGAAAACAAAAAAAGAAAACAGAATTGGCTGCGTACGCTGGAAGGGGACAGCTGGTGAGCTGACAACTTCTGGAGGTGTGGAGAAACCAGCTTTGAACTTTTCATGCCTGCCTCAAGCTGTGCTACAGCACCGGCACCTCAGAGTCAAACTTTACCGCTGATGAGTTACAAGGAGGAATGTTTAATTGCAGATTTGGAGTGCTTTTAGATGCTTTCCCCCCTTTTAATAGTAATTTAGAGAATTAAAGGCACTTTAGAAAATCTAGGACATGAGATGTGTGGCTGGAACAGTAAGTGTCAGAACTGAGCTTGCCAGTGCGATGGTAATGCACACGCACTTGGCAGCCAAATTATGGCCGCATAATGACACGGTTATTTCATTTTCACAGTCAGCACAGGGATTGTTGGACGGGGCTCGGTGTCCGATGGATGACTGGTGCTTTGCTTCTCCAGGAGTCCAAAAAAAGAAAGCACACAGCTGAATTTGTTTCGTGTGGCCAACCGCAGGTCCCTCAGCCTGGTTGTGAAGCGTTGAAGGCCTGAAGATATGCTACGCCATAAGATAAGCAAAGCCCTTACTGTCCTCAGATGACACTTCCACAGAAAAAAAATAAAAAAAATTAAATACAGTTTGATCTAAGGACTTCTTAATGAAGAAAGAAAATATCCAATAATCAGCTCTTATCACAAAAGCACTTGATGATGGAACTTGCAGAGGCCAGGATCAAAGAACGGTACTGTAAGTGGTCATACTCACTGGGACGGGAGAAAAGATGGGCCAAAGGTTCTGGCGACTCGTTAGAGAGCTGCTGATGAACTGAGACATGTAAGGAAATTGGTGTGAAGAGAAAAGCCTTCACAGCTTTGGATCTTCATGCTCTCACTTGTGTTTATTCTGCATTTTTAAGTGCCTGGAGAAATGAGTAGGCACTTTCAAATGTAAATGTGAAAAAGTAAATAAATACCAAATTCTTAATTTAGCAGTACTGCAACTCTCACTTACAGAAAAATTGAAGTATACAATTTAAGCCATTATAATGCAGTTTTCACCCTATGTTTCTACTAAATAACTTTTAAAAATAATTTCTTCAAATTTTTTTGACATGTATTTCCACATTCCTTCCAATATTATTTTCATCTGTTATCTGAAGGTAGCACTAAGAAGAAAATGCAAGAGGATATATACAAACAGCAGCACATCAATGAGACTTGTGTCAATTAGTCCTGAGTTAGCATTTCCATTACGGACATGCCTCCCCCTGTAAAGCACGCACACCTGGTCTCAGACCAAGCACAAATAACTAAACTAAATTAAAACAACCTGGACCTGTGCATACTACAACGAGAAAAACACTTCAGCCCTCCCCAGTGCAGAACCCACCACAGCCTGCTGCCAGCACGAGGGCAGGACAGCCGCGGCCTCCATGATGCCACCACTGCCACCACGCTGGAGAGACTCCATGGGGGGCTTGTGGCCACCAGCCACCTCCCAAAGCTGCCAGAAAGCCCCTGGCCACCTCCGACAAAGGGGACAGTGCCAGCTGGGTGCCCACACCCAGGGAGGAGGCTGCCCAGAGAAAGGCCAGAGCCCCCCAGCAGATCGGGCCTGCTGACGGCAGGAACCCCTGAGGAGAAGCAACATCACCATCACAAGACTTCATTAGCCCAGCTGAGAAGAATTCAGTAGCCAAGTTAGAAAAATTAATAAAAGTAGAAGCATTACTTTACATGTTTTGCAGTCTTCTAGTGAGTCATCTGGGAAACAGAACTCCTCTTTTTTAATCAAAGATGGAATGAGCAACGGCAATAACACCACCAGCTTTGCCCATTCATGTTCATCCCAATCCTAATGTTTTCACAATTCAGCTCTTTAATTTCATCCCAGCTAATAAAAAAATAGTCAGATGATAACGTAGTCACCCAGAAGATGGGACTTCGTGAAAATTTTGGCAATTCCAACAAATGATATATCACTATATTGTCAGTGCTTATTCTCCCATATGTTAATTGGATGCTTCCACTAAAAACCTCTAAATAATTATTTTTTTAGTTGATAAAAATGAGAATGTTTGTAAAAATATCAGAGGAAGAAGTGTAGTACACAACTTAATTTTTTAAAAAGTCATCATCAACCCTTCAATTTAAGTCTGAAAGATGTTGCATTGAGAAATTTTCATAATATAGAAGAATTAGTATAGAAGTTCACCACTGAAATAAAGGTGCCGTGCAAAGTTCATAAAATTTACAGCTCCCATCCTTTGAAAACAAAAGTCTGACTATCTGTAGAACACTCTGCAGAACAACCACATTTTGGTTTTGTTCAGCTCGTTGAGGCTGCCATTTAAGAATAAGAAAGTGTAACAGCAGGAAGAAACCTATTATTTATAAGAATTTGGATAAAAACAGTAATTAGCAGTAGACACAGCTGAGTTTTGCGAATGTGTAGCTATAAAAACAGCTGCTCCTTTCCACATGTAAAACTGGCAATTGTTTTACACAAGTACTTATGTATTGTCCCTATACTTTAAAATACGAATCTATGCACCCATATTTAAAAATTGCCTTTCAGCTAGAACCACACACAAAGAAAAAATACATGTATTTCATATTTTATATAAAGAACAGTGCTGTCTTACCTTCTGTAGCAGAGGGTACGAGCCCCTTTCTGGTGCTCTATTATTATGAATATATACATATCATCTAATTCAATTAAAACATGGATCTCAGAAAATGAAAATTTTATTCTCTGTGAAATTATTACATTCATGGAGAGCCACAGCAAAATCAGACTTCTGTTTTTATTATTATTATTTTCTTAATTTGGGGGTCTACTTCATTTCATGTGATTGACTCGTTTCACAAGGTCTTCAGGAAAATGTCTATTAAATGGAAAATGGAAGAAGGAACTTTTCTCATGCCATGCTTTCATCAAAATACATGACCATCGTAACTACTTTGTAATAGTACTTGTCCATTGTCTACAGATATCAAAATATCTGTAGGTATTTTGGGGAATCAAATGTAAAACCAATCAGAAAGATAAGAGCACAGCTCCCCGTGGCACCCAACTCCACATCTGTTCCTTGTCCACTCACAAGCATCAGCCCCATGATGCTGGCAAGACAAGAATTTAAGGGAGCAGCAACCTTACTGAAAAATGTACCATCATTCAGACGTGTTCATATTCAAACCTCCCAGCCAGCACGTGGCAGGAGCCGAACTGCATCATTTGTACCACCGTGGCCAAGAAGGAGGGCAAGGGGAGCCAAAAGCATGGTGTCAGGGTGGCACTGACCTTGCTGGAGCAGGGGGTGGTGGAAGGGGGGCACGGGCAGCTGCTCTGTCCTTGCTGGCTCGCAGAAGTAGGCGTGCAGCCAGGCCGTGCACTGCTTCAGCGGCTCCGTCATCCCCTCCGCACCTTCGCACACCTCGCAGCCCGCCGACGCCTCTGCCCTGCGGACAGAGAGAGAATTGTAAAATTATTAATTATAAAAGTTATAAAAATGAATATTCATACTCCCTGCATTAGCAGAAGAATGAATCATCTCAGAAGCACTCAATCGTGAGTCACAGACTGAAAGTCTTTTTTCTGCTCTGACAAAAGTGATGAGAGTCATAACAGCAGTAACAAAAATTCATCCTCATCACCTCCTAAAATGCAACAATGACACATGGCTGCTTACACCTGCTTAAAAAAAAAAAGGAAACACCAGATGTAAGTGGGAAACACTGGGGAGCAAGGAGATGAAACCACCCAAGTCCAAGGGGCTGGTAGAGGCCACATCCTCATGCCTCCCTGGAAGTGAGGCTCCTCCACCACATCCCCTACGGGCACAGTCCTGTCTCCCCAGGGACCTTCCCCAGGGAAAGAAGAAAAGGAAACAGATTTCTGCAGAGCCAGCGCTTTCCTCTTCCGCGTTTCCTTCCAGCGACGTTGGCAGGTTTCTGCTTTCCTCCACTTATTGAATTGGAAGGAAGCAATTGAGAACTCATTTGATTTTCAATGGCAGCTCATGCTTTCAGGATACTGAAGAGCAAAGCAAACGAACAGAAAGCACCCGCAAACAAAAATGTCCTTTCTCTCTTGCTATTTTTTTTTTTCATTCTTTTTTTCTGGAAGAGCAATGCCTGTGTGAGAGCACTGGAATTGTGAACACCAGATTTGCAAATATTCAGACATGTTTCCCCATATGCCATATGCCCTTGGTTAGGCAAAGCAGCGTCAGTGAAGAGATCGTGGTGCTCTGCTGGTGCTTTACAAGACCGTGGTGTGGTGGGTGCGGAGACCAGTTTTAGCAAACCCATAAGCAAACACAGCCCATTGGCAACGAACCCAAGAGAAACCATGGGAAGAGCAATGAGACAACATCAAAAGCGACTGCCTAAACAGCAACCCTGCCAGCAATCTTCTAGTACCCTGAATCTTAAATACCACCGATACACCATCCTTTCTGATTTCCTGCTTATTGCATTTTATTTTATTTTATTTTTTCCCATCTGGAAATATAGCCAGACCCCAGAACTGTTTCTCAACAGTATGCTGGTAAAACCCAACAGAATAGTCTTCTGGCTATTGGCTGGATTGTCACAAGGGAGTAGAAAGTAGAGAAAATTGTGGATATATCAAAATACATGAGATCCTGAAACAGAAGAAAAGCAGAGTATTTCTGCCGTACATTTATGGGGAAAAATCAAACCAAAACAAATTCCCCAGCATGCTCGAGTGTGCTGCAAGTGAGAGAAAATATTTTGTTAGTTACCTCCTAGCAGAAAGCCTAAGAAAATTAAATGCATCATGTACCACTAATGGCATGAAAGACACCGGGTCTGCTTTTGCCACAAGGCACCTTTGCAAAAAGACCTAACACCTTCAAATGCTTGATCCACAAAAGCTCACGAAGCTGAACACAACAGGACACCCGTGTAATCAGACACCAACCCGCCCTGCCTCTGGATAGGATAAATGATGTGCAGTCGGAAGCTGTTTCAGGGTTTCTCTCAGAAGCAAAACCCTCACTTGTCTGGTGCATGATCAAACGCCCCTGCAATTTCTCCCAGCCCCAACTCATTTTTCTGATTAATTGTTAACCATGGAAGGCCACATAATTACTGATTAGAAAGTGGCATAGAAGAAGAGGGACACAGAGGTGGACAATTAAAATTCTCCAGCAGCACAAGAATATGACGAGTTGATGACTTGGAGTGGAAGAAAAGCAAAACTGCAGAATCAGCTTTGGATCCAGTCTGCTAGAAATTAAACGCAATCCCATTTCTCTTTCCATTTACTTACCAAACTACTCACTTTTTTTTTACTTTGTTTTTTTTTTTTTAGTGGAGGCGGAGGGGGAAAGTAGCATCAGTTTATGAAACTGATCTCTACTTTATGTTATTTTGTAGTGCAATAATTTCTTTGCTAAAAAAAAGAAAAAGAAGTCTGAGAATCTGTGCATAAACATTTTCACATGAATATCTGTGTGACACAGACCTCAAACCCAAGCTCTCGACACCAAGGATAATCAGTTATTCTGCACATGTACAACACTCAGCAGAATAGGGCTCAGTTTTACTGTGGATTGTTAGAGCTATGACAATATCATAACTACAGAATATAATAATGCCTTTGAAATCTCCAAGACAAGTTGGGAGACTTTTCTGCTCCATTTATCCAGAAGAGCATAGAAAGCACTCAAAACTACAGTAACCTTATGGTTTTCACATCATCTTGCTTCACATACTTGGGAGTCTGGAAGTGATTTGGGCTATAATATCATAATAAAACCAAAAGAATACATCTCCTCGCTGCTCTGTGAGCAGGCAGCCCCCGAGCGGCCTCCCACCACCGCGGCCTGAGGCCTGCACCCAGCACCGCCGGTCTGCCCTGGGTGGGGGTCAGCACCCCCAGGTCGGCGAGGTGCAGTGCTTCTGAAATTGATGCTGTGGGCTTCCTGGAGCTTTGCCTAAAGCCACAAGGCAACCTTCAGGCCTTTAGCTCCTTATCTAACAGTCAGGAGCAGCGTCAAGGCCCACCACAGGCCCCTCTCTTTGAAAAGACAGGAATTACAGCAGCTGCTTTGCCTATTTGTGTGGCTGGGGGTGCTACAAGAGCCTGCCAGATACCATAGCACATCTACCCCAACACAAGGATATGTTTTCACCACCACCACACATACTTCTCGCTTCCACCAGGTCTTCCCTGGCACAAAGGTTTGGATGTAAGGCTTAATTGTAATTACCATTTATAAGGTGAGCCCCTTATCAACGCTGAACATCTCCAGATATTTTTCTGGGAGGTTCTCCCATCACTTCACGTGTTTTCACATCTCCAATCTCCACTTTCTACCACGGTCAGGAAAAGCAAAGCTCTGCAAGAAGAGGTGGCGCTTTCTAAGAGCGCATTGATCTCTTCTGCTGTAGAATACGAAGTCGATTCACCAACATACACGCTGAAAGGCTCACACTGGCAGAAAGATAAAAAAAATCTTCACCTTAACTTTGCTTGGCTAGAAATGCTAACAACTATTCCTGGGAATTTGATGACATTAATAAAGAAAAAGAAAGAACATAACTAATGCATAGGCGTCTTCTCCTGGCCCTCCTTCCCCTCCCTTTTCTCCTCCCCATTCTCTTTCCAAAGTTGCATAGCAGTATTCCTTCTACAAACTACCTCGTCATTAAAAATTCAACTTAAAACACCAGCTGCCTTTAAAAGGCTTTTCTGAGGCTTCAAAGCCACACTTTGGTCCGACTAAACCATACGTCTATTTCAAAAAGCACGGCAGAAGTAGTCTCAAAACATTCATAAGAAGAAAAGGAGAGCAGATGAATTACGTTACGGGAAATTTTTCCCCCTCGTGTGAAATTCCTCTTTCAGTGTTAGGCTTCCTGGGAAGGTTGAATGCCCATTCCAAACATTAGTCTTTCATCATGTCAAACATGAAGATGGACAGGAAAAAGTTTGTGTAATGTTAGAGGCAAATGCCCTTCTTACATTAACTAATTGTGCCTCATCTTTAGCAATGAACAAGAAAAGGGCTCCCTCTTTTCTCCATGCTCCTTCTCTTGGAGAAGGGCACAGGAAGGGACTCACCGACCTACCTGCAGAAAGCTTAAGTCTCAAATCTGTGGTTCAACAATATATGTATATATATATATATATTTATACAGGAAAATAAACCAAGCATGTTCATCTAAAAATGAAAAAAAAAAAAAGGGGGGGGGGGGCAGAAAAAAAAGAATCTATAAGAAATCCAACTCCTTTATTTTTGCCTTGGAGAGTTGCATTACTTTTTCTTAAAAAGCACCAGCACCTTTTTTTTTTTTTTGCAATGTGGCTAGAATAATGAGAAGCATTTATTTAAATGCAGTAGTGTTATTTAAATCACTCACACTTTCACTGGATTCTTTCACTGCAATTGCTTTCATTACTGAACAGTATTAGCTGCTGTCCGGCTTCTCGAAAAATTCCAAGTGGCATTTCTTTTTATATTTTTACCTGGTCATTAAGTAATAACTATAGGGGTTTTGTTTGCATTAGTGAGGATGATGTGTGTTCAGTAAGTTAGATGCCCTTTTTTAAAGAAACAAACAAACAAATAAACAAAAAACCCCAAACATTTTTCTGTTGATGTTAAATGGCTACTCAGCTGCAAATGACTGACTCTTCTACATGGCTTTATTATGTGATGCCTAACTAAAACTACATAGTCTTCAAATAGAAATAACATGAGTTTTTCAAGCTATAAAAAGCAGACTAAAAATATATATATTTTTTTTTCCTAAAGTTTTGGATCTCTCCCAAGAGAAGATTCTTTCAAGGCCAGGAGCAACTGCTGCTGCTGCAGACCTCCAGCCCATGTGTTCAGCTCATGGTGGTGACAAAGCCCAAGAGCAACATAAGGTCTGTCCCAGCATGGGAACCCACCACAGCCTGGGTGCAGACTTACTGCTCCAGTTTACATGTACAATAGCTATTCCACATCACTCTTACTGAAATCCCATGTATTTATTTCAGTTTCAGCTCTTTTTAAGCCTGACCTCCCCACCTAGGGAAGTCACCAGGCTCTCGCTTCCATGCAGCTGAGAGAGGTGTCCTCCTGAGGTTCCTATCCCAGCCGTGTCTCCTCCATGACTTCTTATAAATTTGCATGTGATGAAATAAAGGAAAATATGGTTTGCGCAAAGGAGAAGAAAGTCAGAAACGCCACCTGTTTCAGTTTAACAGGATCCTTCCAAACTATTTGCCAAGAACTGGAAGTTTCTAGCACGCTTCCAAAATAAACATGTAAGCAGCAAATTGGCTTCAGTATCATTCTAAATATCTTAACCATTATGAAAACCAGAGAAATGCTGTGTTTCACGATGAAAAGCCTCAGCGGGTACCCATCTTCTAAACTGGTAGGATTTTAATTATTTATTTTACTTCTGAGCTCCTTTTTGCCCCTGTCCATCACTTATAAAACTTAACTGAAACATTACATGATGGACCTTGAGTTATGTGATTTAAAATAAAGAGAATATATGGCTCTGCTGGCAGTTTCCTCAGGGCAAAGGGAGGAAAACATTATGACAATGTCATATCAACACCCACAACATATTTATATATTTATTTGTATATTTATATTAAAGTTACGTTTCTATTAAATATAATTGATTGGTTGAACATAATATACACTGCTAGCTTCTACTGTCTGTAGCTACACACACCTGAACATCTAATCCACTGATACTTACCTCACCCTCTAGTGGTTTGCTTAAGAAGAAGTTTATGAATGGCTACAAATGCTGAACTGATGAAGATTGCCCTCTATTTCAATTCAGTTAAAATACAGAACAAAAAAGCCTCCCAACTAACACAAAAACTGCAACTCCCTATGAAACTAAACTTCAATCACCAAAGGGCCACTGGCACATATGGGTAAACTCAGATAATTGCATTATTATATTACTTTAACTACAACACTTCCACTCAGAGAACAGCAGGGATAAAAACCTAAAATACAAATAAAAATATAAATAAAAAAGAAAAAAGAAAAAAAGAAAAAAGATATGGAACGTCTGTTTCTATATGCAACTATCCAATGTCCTATCACAGAAATTTGGGTTTTTGCCAGGCTGTTACAAACTGAATTGTGTTTTGACACTGTGGTACACACGGCACTGAAAATCACAGGATTTGCAATATCAACATTCAGGTAAGCGAAAAATAATGATATTTGGACACTCAGACACATCCATAGGAGATTTTGTTCATTAACAGAAAACTGTATAGTAAAATATAGATGTATTGTTCCTAACTCAGAAGGATTTGGCTCTTGAAATGATCTGAATGCCGTGAAAGCAATCATCAGCAATCATTTTGCTTTCCCCAAAATTCCCCTAAAACTACAACCACAAAAGGGGAAAAGATTACAGAAACCTTCCCAAAACACAGACTTTCACATCAGCAAGACCAGGACAGCTGGACCCAAAGGTGTTCGACGTCAGGGCGACCAAAGCTCGGCCGCCGAGGTCCCGATGGTAATTGAAGCCCAACCGAAACAAGTGTTTTGTGAGTGCACGTAAGGAGCTCCATGCGGCTGTCATGCTAATCTTCTTGTTAAGAGAGAAAGACCAGAGGCCCGTTGCTGTAGCAGGCTGGAACTATAACGAATGGGCTCTGACATGACCCGGCAGCCCTGCTCGGCGGCGAGAGCGCGTGATGCGATCTGACAGCAATTTAGACATGGCTCTCGTGGAGACTGCAGACCTACTTAGCGTCAAACGCCACGGCGAGTGTGGGTGGACTTCGGAATGGCTTTTACCCTCCTGCTAGGGGGGAGAAAAAAAAAAAAGAAAGCTTTTTGACATCAGGCGTATGGAGATGATCTTACAGAAGGAATCTGCCCATGGGTGGAGAGGAAAACATTTTTGGGAATATTGCCCAATTACAGTAGAATCCTGTCATCACCTCGGGGAAGAATTTCTGATGGAGCCATAACCCCTCTATGAGTCGTGTGAGAAACAAAACAGTCCACGGAGCATCTGACAGGACCAGAGAGTCTCTAAGTGACCCGAGACCAGTGAGAAAGAGGGCTCCTTGGGTCATTTTTCCCCCCTGGAAGGTGCCACATGGCAGCCCAAAGACCACACAATCCTGTGTGCTTGAACACAAACCCTTCTCCTTCGTGCCTCCTGCTCTGGATATTGCCCCTCAGGCTCTGGATATTGCCACTCGGACAGCCCCAAGTACCAACCAAAGCTACGATCCATGCAGGATGCCTCCTGGCAGTGAGCTGCCATGGTTAAGCTTTGTCCTAGGCACTAATCAGCTGGGGCACATCAGGGGGATCAAGCATCTCCACAGCTTAGGGTCATTAGTATAGTTAATTTTGATGAGTCCCTAAATCACACTGCTGATTCTCTAGCATCTGAACAGTAGCTGTGAGTAAATACATACAAAAGGCAAGAGTAAGTTAAAAGTTTATGTTGTTTATGTTTTTTTTAATGTCTTTTCTTAATGTATTTCACATCTGATTAAAGACAACTCTACACACTCATGCATACGAAGTCAAAAGAAACCAGGCATGTATAAACAACTGCAATGCCTGAAAAGCAAAGGCTATCTTACTATCTTCCTTATACCTCTACATCTCTGTAGTAGCATTCAAATGGCTGTCTTACCAAATCATTTTTTTTCTTAGTGAAATAGCTGGTGTGTTACTTTTCAAATGGAAGAATCAGTAATAATTAGAACTCAAAAATTAACATTAAAATGAGACTCAGTCATGCAGCATTATTCTTTACATAGATTTAACTGGTGTTTTCAATGAAGCCTTCATTGTGGAAACAAATAAAAATGTATTTTATCAACACCTAAATGTCATTTAAATAGTCTTTCTTTGATAGATGAAGGCTAAAGCCACCCCAAAACTGCGGATGAATTATCTGGTCTCTAATGACTCCAAAACAATTACAGGATGCAGAGCAATCTCGTTAAATTTTATTCAAAAGCTTACTACACTCGTGTTTTCTCTTATTTTTCTATCAATGAAACCCAAGAGGTTTAAGAACAATTCATTATGTATGAGACCCAACTTACAGTGCTTGACTGTTGATTAATAGGAAAGTTTGCTGTATGTACATTTGCAACATTAGATGCATACAATATGCTAACTTATTCTTTCACTGAAGCTAATTATTTACAAAAATGACTACTTGAGACTACAATTTATTAAATGCATGCATCCAGTCTCAATTTGGCCCCAAAAGACAGTCTGGAATGAAGATCTTTTACTTGATGTGACAACTTCTAGAAACAGTGTTATTAATATTGTAAATGTGGCAAATAAAGAGTTCAAATAGCCGTATGCCTGTGTTGCATTTTTCCCCACAACTGAATCAATGAACAAAGCAGCTTTTTAAGCTTGAAATTCACGGGGAAGCGCATTCTTACATAGTTTAATTTAGCTTCTTATAAATGAAGTGTCTGTATGACAGTAGTAACAGATTAAAAAAAGGATGAGAGCTGTAATGGAGAGAGAAAAAAACCCACAAAATTCTTGTTGAACTGTCCCTACTACGGTTCTTTTTAAGACTTGTTAAGAAGAAATTGATGCAGTTATGGAAAGGTGTAAGAACTCAGAACTTAGTAAGACATTATTTTTCATACAACCTTCGCAATATTTTCTCCATTCTATTTTTAGTTATTATTAAGGATTAAAATTCTTATGGGTATCATTTAACCTGAAAAAGAAGCACCTGGACACAAAGCTGCAGATCATATACAGATTGCAAATATACTGATTACTTCTTGAGTGAAATACACAGAAATCCAAGTGGCCTAGTCTTTTTTCTGACTTTTTCAGGTAATGAAGTTCGGGTACCGTATGGAGGTTGTCTAAGAAGTGTGTGCAGCCCATCGTCGTGGCCAGCTGTGGTGCCTGGAAGGATGCTGCCTGCTTATTCTGTGCTACTAGTGTGTACCAGCAAACACTTTAAAGAAGGGAGTGAGACTCCTGTCTTCACATGCCAAGATAAGGAAAATCAATGTCAATGCCCAAAAGACTCAAGTGATAGCACTGAAGGTCATTAAACGCTACTCGCTGCCCTGTACCATTAAAGTTTTGATTGGAATCCTATATAGAGAGACACAGATTTCAAACAAGATCTTGCCCTGGGATACAGCATTGTGAGACCATGGAGGAAACAAAACAATCAGTGAGAGGCAGACTTCTCTAGGAACACAAGAAACAGGTTCAAGGAAAACAATACTACGTGTGGTCTCAGCTTATTTTTCCTGAACATATTTATTGTGTTTCCAAAGAAGTGTATCTCATTATGTACAAAGATCTATATCAAAACAATGGAAGAGTTTGAAGACAACCACTGGAAAGTTACGGTTCTTCACCCATCTCAATTTTCTGCCCTGTGTTTCAATGCCCAAAGCCCTGCTTCATTGCCTACTAAATGCCAGCATCCTACCCTCTCCTTACTGTCCAGTTTCAATTCTCTGCCCTTTTTCTACACTGGTGACCACCCCACCTCCTGCCTATCACCCTCAACTCACCTTCTTCAGGAGACCCATTCCCCTTCACGGGGCTGGTTTTATTCCTTACAAGTTTGGCTCCAAGACGTAATGCAAAATAAATGGATGGAAACCTGGACTTTGGGAATAAAACAGAAAGGGAATCAAACTGGCGGCATAACATACCCAGGGCTGGCCCAGGGTGGCCAGAAAACAGCAACTGCAGGAGAAAACACTGCTCTGGTCATCCTTTCTAAAAGCACAGCATCAGCAAAAGACTAAGCTTTTAACAAATGAATACTTTCCAAAGGCCCAACAGCTTGGCCATATTGGAGAACAGAAATGTTCCTAGTATCAGAGTAGCCTCTTCATAAGTATTTTCTGTTTCAAATCAGTGGGTTTGGCAGCAGAACAACTAAAAGATTTGTCAAAAAAAAAAAAAAAAGAAAAAAAAAAGAAAAAAAAGAAAAAAGAAAAAAGCCACACACAATTTCTGTGTATCTTCTTACTGGAAAGGATCAACCTGCACTGAATTGAGAATGGGGGAAATCAATCACACGCCCAAAAGACCCTCCACCAGCAACGTTTAAGCAGACATTTCATATGAAATGCTTTAAAGCAAAAAGCAAATATTCTGCAAAGTTATAAGCAGCAGCACACTCTCACCCAGGATGTTAGGCAACATTAAGCATAGGTGATACCATCAGTTCTATCTATAATTAGGTTAAAAGAAAGTCAGTTAATTTTAGCACTTACAAGAAATTGTTACAAAACATTTTTTCCCGTATAAAAGAATTCTCCCATCAGACTTCTGAGGTCGGTTTTATCACAGGCAATTAACTGTGTTAGGGCTGGCTGCCGGGGACCCTTACACCACACACCAGACTTCCTTCGTTTCCCCACTTGGCTCCTCTGGTCCAGGATATTCACCACTGCTTTCCCCACTTTTTGCCTGCTTTCTGCAGCTGCCAGATGGTATCTGAAGTAAATTTTTTATCTTACTACTTATCTAAGACAGATACAATCCCTGTTATGCATGGATTAAAAAAAAAAAAGAACAAGAACCCACCACCACACTACCCTTCACAAAACGAAGGCAGTTAAAATCCACATGACAATCCTTATAACGCTGCTGCAAGAGCAAGGTCTGTGATCTCCAGTGGCACACAGGGAAATTGATGGAAGGGAACTCAAGGCAGACTCTAGATGTCCACCTTGACATGTGCTAATGCACGAATTCAAGATGAAAGTGAGCACCACGAATTATAATCAACAGCACCTGCAGATACTCCAGCCTATTAAAATGAATTAAGATACAGATAAATCAGGAAACTCTTAAGAATTCAGCTCATAAAGCCATTTTTCAAACTAACTTCCCGGAGTGGGTCACAGTCTCTGCCCTCTGAGCATGTCCTGTTAGGACTAAACACAGGCTCATCTTATGCCCAGTGGGCGGGATCCCATCAGATGCGCTGCCCATGTGCTGCTGCTGCAAAAAAAATAATAAAAAACTAATTATGAAAATAGTTTTGCCATGTCACTGAGGCCCTTCAGATGCTCTTCACACAGAGGCAGCTGTAAGGGTGGAAGCGTGGCAGGACAGGGATCAGACAGGTCCCTGAGGCTAGCCTGGCCCTCCCGTGTTACTGTGAGGCTTCCAACACCAGTGCAAAGCAATGGCATTTGGTTATTTATTAAAGCCAGGTATTCATACACCAAAACCACAGAAACACTGCCACTTGCTGCAGTTCAGCATCAGACTAAACAATCACGAAACTTATGGAAATCAGGGTTCCTAACAGGCACTCAGCAGCCAAGTTTGATGTCACCGTAGGACAGGACGCTTAGAGAATACCGCTAATTCACGGCAATTTAAGCCACACAGTTAATAAATACACTCTCTGTCTTTCTCCAAAGGTTTTTTACAGGGCTTTGGGATTTTGTCTCACTGGCATTGGCAGAACCGTTCCTAAAAGGTCATTACCCGATGAAGAATTTGTTTTGCTGCTTACCAATGATGCCTCAAAACCAGAACTTGCATAGAAATACAACCTTATAACAGCAGGAAAATAAACAATAATAAAAGGAGTATGGTCCTTCATTTTCATGCTTCAAGGTTTGGTGTATGCCCACATCCTGTGGGTGCAGAGCCCTTGGGGAGCCGGGGCAGCCCTGGGGAGCTGTGCAGGACACATGGAGCACGAAGCAGGACCCAAAACCAGCTGAAAATTGCAGCCCTGGCAGCTGGGAGGTTCCTGCTGTGAAATGACCCATGGCAGGAGAAATGGAGATGACCACTGAAGATCCTTCTGGCCACGATGAGACAAACAAAAGTGTAATTTACATAACTGTGTCTGGAGTTGTGCAGAAATATTCCTGAAGTATGCTTTCTCTCCTTTTGAAGTGGTGAACAGTGCCTGGAGACTGCCGTCCTCCGAGCTTTAGGTGAATCTGCATTACAACCCCATTAGCTTGTGTACTACGCTCATTAATAAATAAGCTTCCCACTTAAGTGCCTTTCTTGTAAATTGGTTTGTTCTGTTCCATATAAATAATATAAGTTTCTCTTATCAAGCAAGGTGGTTTTTTTTTCTTTACCTACAGGCAGCACGGGACACAGGGCACCGTGGCAATTTCACCCAAGGAGCAGTTCGTGCAATGAACTTCTTCAACAGCTCTTTTCGTCGCTATTTACTACAGCAGCTGGAACACGTTCAATAGTTAGCATAGCATAAAATAATGCCTTTAAAAACTGACATAAGTATATTGACCATATGTCGAAAGTAAAAGAAAAAAATACTAAATGGATAGTTATTGTAATTGTGTTTTAAAACACTGAGGTCATATTTAATTTTGAATCCAAGCTCTTACGATGTGCTTTCTGGCAAGGGCAGCATAATAAAAGCTTTAACAGTAGGAAAAAACACGAACATTATTATTGCAAACCTCTTTTCCAGATTACTAATACTGCAATAAACAAACTGAATAAAACTTTAATTATTTGAATCAGAAATACCGTCACTGGCTTGGAAAGCCATAGCCTGGAGCTGAAGGATGGCACCGCTCGGCTCTTCCTGCCTGCACGGCCTCTCCATCCTCCCCACGGCCGGGCTCTGGCCATGGGTTTTGGGCATCCTCACCCTTCCCATGGCTCCAGACATTGTGCCCTGCTGCCTGCAGACAGAGCAGCCCCTTCCCGGCTGCTGTTGGTGCGGAAAGGCAGCCTGCGTCCTCCCACCGCGCTACTCCTGTGCCTCCTGACAGCTCTCGCGGGGCAGCCGTGTCTGCATCTGGCGACAGCCAGGCAGAAAAAGTGCTCTGAATCGGTCTATTTTAAAAATTAGTTTGGCAAACACCTATATCCACATAGCACGGGATACTCTACGCAAAAACAAATCAAGAAGTCCCTGCAAAAACAGCCCTGACTATCCAAGGGCTGCGCTTAAACAAGTCTCTACATGGGAACGAGCAAAGATAAACGTAGCAA
>NC_092592.1:39900000-39910000 GCF_047663525.1 Anas platyrhynchos | reverse complement strand
TCAAAAGAGGCACAGAAAAGGAGACAAGCTTAGCAGGACGCCTGGACGCGATCTCCTGCTCCTGCTCCCATGGCCTCATCAGGCTCGGCCCTGTTTGGCTGCTTTGGAAACCAGCAGGATAAAATTCTTCCCCTCTTTTTTTTTTTTTTTTTTTTTTTTTGGCCAAACCCAACTGAGAAGAAAATTAAGAACAGCTCACAGATGGGAGGGAAACTCACGGTAGGGCTGGCAGCACCCCAACCTGGCTGCTGCAGAAGTCATCTGCGCAGCGATGCTCCAGCAGCACAGGGATGGACGCGGGGAAGAGAAACCTCCCTCCAGGGACGGGATGGTGGCAGGCATCTGGGCAGGGCAGACCCCACACATTTACCTGTTGTCCACCTTATTTTTCACCCAAAACTTTCTCTTCCAGAAGTTAAGGATTTTCCCCCTCCTAGCTGCCAGCCTGGGAAAGAATGAGCGCAGTGCGCTCAAAATCCAAAATCAGATTTCAGGTGTCTCAGCTCAAATTTTCAGCCTGTAGCTTAAGTCTAGTCCCAGCACACAAAAATCAACCGCCTGTTTTTGCTGTAGGATATCTGAATTTTCCAACATCAAGATTAATGAATTTGAGGAGAGAGTTGTTCTTATCTGGCCCTCATCCTATCTCTGTTGACACTACATTTTTCTTTTCAGGTCTTAGAGAACAACAACAAAAAAAGAGTTGATTCCCCATAAGAAAGAAAGAAAAAAAAAAAGGTTTATGCTGCAGCATAAATCAAAGTAGTTTTAGGGCCTAGTAGAGAGGTCGAGATAGGGAGAAAAACAGAATTACTGCTCGCTGTCTATTCATAACACACACATACACACCAGAAATTTCAGCAGCTCCTTAAAAGACAGAATGAATCCTTCCCCGTAATGCATTTAACCATTCAGAGCCTTAACTTCCTAAAATATTTTTCTGCTTGAAGGAAATGTTTGTTTAGTGGATCAATGGTACCCCAATTAAGGAAATTTATCATACTGTTTACGCTCAATATATGTGGACAGTTTATTTTAATAGTTGTAATGTTTATTAAAGTCATAATCCACTAATAAATGTATTTTCATATGGGAGGAAAATAACTGTATTGTAAATTAATCTCTAAGAATTTTCCTTACAGAAATGAAACAAGCAGACTGACCGTGAAAGGCAGGGAACAGCCTGGGACAAAATGACTTCCATTTGGCCATGACAGTCATGCCCAGAGCTTACAGAATAAAAAAATACAAGTCAGTGCTTATTTCCACAAACTGAAGATCACTGTTTGCTTCCAAACAGCAATAATGGCAAAGTCTCAAAGAAGTCTTCGTTAAAGTCAAATGATGATGGTACGTAAAGAAACTGTCCGTGTGTTCTTCCACAAGACAGTAGCTTTTGCTAAGGTGATAGCCATGAACCTCCAGAAGATACAAGTCTATTTACGATCATTAAAAGGTTACCGTGAGCATATTTCTTAGATACTTCACGCCTACGCAGTCTTTTGAATGGAAATTTTAAAAATCAGCATAACCTTTTACACAAGCACCGTGACCATATTAAAATACACTGGAAAAATGTACAAAGCGTGGGTTTGGAGGGCACACACGATTAGTGACAAACATATATATATATATATTTTCATATTTCTGTCAAACAAACCACCAAACCCTCACAATTTGGCTCAACGATGAGCTGGGTTTTTGTAGGAAATGGTTGGGGAAGCAGAGAGCTGCATCCCAGCCCAGCTGCCAGGTATGGGGTTGATGGTGGCTCGCACCGTGCCTTGCTTGAGAACAGCCACGACAGAGCCCAATGCCCCCCAAGTATTTCTCCAAGTTCAGCTATTCCAGAGGTTAGGCCAGAGTTTTAAATACATTTAATACTCTGAATTATGCATTTAAGCATCTCCTTTTCCGTGCTCTGCACACGCCCGATTGGAAAAGCTTTGTGGCTGAAAGCCGCTTTCTGACTGGCATTGAATCCGCAACATCACCGATCCTGTAATGACAACGAAACTTCTCTATTTTAAACTGGGATTAGAGCTGTGGGAACTGGAAAACATTTTGTGGAAATTGCTAAAATACGTATGTGAGAATGGAATGAGGTTTTACTTCTGTAGAGTTCGGAAAATACTTTTTTCCTTCCTCATTTTTAGTAAGTGAATATAAATATTCCTAAATATCTTGTCCATGAGAGATGGAGGAAAAGAAAACCAGGCCTAATCCTGTCAGGAAGCAGGCACTGTACATCCCACAGAAATACTTCAGTTCAAAAATGGGTTGTTCAATGGGAATTGTGAAGAGCAAAAACCAAACCAAGCAAGTTCCAGTCTCCAGCCCAGTAACGTAAATAAAACCGATTCCCAGAGAATAATAAACTCATCTGTGTTTCAATCTGCCTGCTCTAAGACATCAGGTAGGTCCTTCTAAGTAATTTTAACAGGTAGCGCCCTCAAAATATTTCTATCTAATTAAATGAGTGATGCAATAAAAACGCCTGGCACAAAATGAAAAACAAATTGAAAGTTGAAATCCCCTCCTAAATAATAATAAAAAAGACATGACAACCCAGGACATTCTAGCTGGCCACAAGTGTTTCTCAAAGATTTAACACAACATTTTAGAGCCAACTTGAAATTTCCTCGCTTCTGATTACGTAGGTCAGACCGTGAGCATTACTGGAAGTAACTTTTCAGGTTTAACACTCAGCCAAATGAGAGTGGACGGCAGGTCTCTGCTGTGCTCGCAGTGCCCGCTGCTAAAGAGCAGTGAGGTGCTCAGCCCCTGCTAAATAAATCATGCCAGCGGCCCGCGAGCGAACCTGCCGCACGCCGTCCTTTCAGCCCCTTCCCCGTGAACGAGCGCGATCGTTTGGGACCTCCAGGGAGTTCAGGCAGGGATCTAACCCCGTCACGCTGCCAATACGTGGCAAGGCCTCTTCCATCTCCTGGCAAATGGATCTGGAAAACACACCAGGCACTCGGGGCGGCTCTGCCTGAGCATTTTCTGAGGGAGGACCCAAAATGAAAGTGAAGGATTTTACTTGATGCAGCCACAAGATCTAAAGCATATTGAACGCACTCATGTCACAACCATTTAAAATTAAACGGAGATTGCTGGCTACGCAACAGGATGCCTACAGAAAACCTGAATAATAAAAAGAGTCATCCTCAACAAGGAGGTTTATCCCTTAAGATATGGAAAGATAAAAACTGATTTTTTTTTTTGAAAATTTGCTTAAATGTGTGCTTTATTATGTCTGCAAGACCTTAAGACCATAGCTCAGCTCAGTAAGTATGGCACTAAGAAATTAATTAAATCCAAACTTCATACAGAGGGTCTCTCTGAAACCTGTCCTTCCAGAGCTCACAGATGCACATCAGAAACTAGTAATATAAAACTCAACTGATGAATGACGTGCTGTTCACAAGGAGATTCCCCAAACTGGAGGAAGGCAAGTAGCACTCGTGTCTTTGAGAAGGAGGAGCTGGAGAACTAGAGGTCGCTCAGCCTCACCTCGAGGTGCTCCCCTAACATTTTAGTCACATTTCCTCAGTCAGATCATCAACAAACCCAAAATGCTCAGGATGCTCCTGTGTTAAGACCATTGGAAGGGCAAGGTTTTCTTCCAGTGCCACTGGAGAAGTGGCCTTGGCACAAGGGTTGTGGTAACACCTCCTTGCTCCGATCACCACTCACAGTGCTGGGCTGCCTGTCTGGGTATCGCTTTGCCTATAGCACCACTAACCGAAAACAGCCCCAAAACTATCCAGTGCCAGCAAGTAATGCAGCCTACGTGCTACAACGCAGCCTCCACATACCAGTCCCCCCTTCAGCAAATGGCCACAAGGTTCTTCTCATGGCCTGAGATGCTCTACAAGCATTATGTAGAAAGATGAAAACACACAGTATTTTTTTTTTCTGCTAGAACTAACACATACAAGCCTGTAGTTGCAGTGTACAAATGAAAGATTCATATTTTCAGTTTTATTCTGCAGCAAATAAGCATCATTAGTTCTGCAGCAGATACAAACTCGGATTGCAGGCTATTTAAGACAACCATTTTAGCTAGAAATGTATTTTTTGTATTTACCTTAATGTGAATGATGCAGTGTATAATAGGTTAGCCATATCTTGCTCATATTTGCATGACAAACAAAATTTTCCGCTTCAAGTCAAGCATTTTCCATTTCTAAAAACTGTTTTAGCTTAAAAAAAACAAACAATTTGTTTCATGTTTCTAATTAGTAGCATGTAAATTGAATAATTGATTTTTCCAGCCATAAAAAAAATTGTACTCAGACTCACCAGATTTAAAGTAGTTGCAATTCCTTGCTGAAATGAAATCTTGTTATTCTTTTTTTTTTTTTTTTTTCCAAATTAGTTTCAAAATAATGTTTCATCTTGGACCCAGGCTTGCAAGAGAGACAAAAAATTTGACACCACATTCACATCCTCAGGATGTTTTGCTCTCCATACTATAGAATACCTAAAAAGTCTCTAAACAGGTAACAAAGTGACCACTATTATAACTCAAAGTCTTTTGATAGTTCTGGAATCTCTTTCCCTGAAGATGGGACTAGAGCTCCAGTTGTACAACCTCCAGGTAGGTTTGCCAAGTCGTGTTACCTGGATACTTTACTAGGAGGAAGGATATGGTTTCAGTCAACCAAGTCCACAAGGACAAAGAATAATAGAAAAGGTCTCAAAAGCATGCAACTGCCTCCTGATAAGAAATTCTAAAACTTGGTGGATATTTTGCATATCAGCATCTCAACTAGGTCTCAAATCTGGATAAAAATAAATAGCTCAGCTCCACTCAACATCCCTTTCCTCTGTATCAAATAGTAATGTTGAAGAATTTTCCTATGCTTTCCCCAAAGCTAAAACGCTCATTTACCAGCCACCGCCTCCCATTAGCCATTTGCCAGGTGTCAGTCAACATAAGCTTTCCTTGTTGAAGGCATTTAAATCCAGAAATATTAAGATCTGTGTAATGAGGAAAAGCAAGAAGAGTGGAATGATGTGCACGTCCTGTGCCCTGTGCATAAACCCAACATTTAGACAGACCAGTATTGTTTGCTCTGAAACGATCTCTGCCTTTGTCCCTTTGAGCATGCAGAACCTTGTATCACTTCTGTGGTCAGATATTTTTGCTATTCTTGATTAAGCATAAACCCGTATTTGGTAATCACTACTTTGAACATGCTAATAATGAAATCTAACTCTTCTTTATGTTCTAACATTTTTCTGTATTAAGTGTGAATTTTTATAGCATTTTTCCCCAACAAGACATCTTGCTTGTAAATAACACAACATTAAGTGTCATGATATAATTGATTTTCTAATGAGGTTTTCAAAAAGGATTATATTTTTGCTTGTCAGAAAATCTTTACAACAGAAATAAGTCCTTCCATATTTATTCCATATAAACTGAACTTTTTATTCCTACAGTGAAGTTGAGATGGATTAAATCACGTGGACTGCCATAAAACAGAGTATTGTATCAGATATTTTTATGGTTCTTCACATTTGTAAGTTGGACTGTGAAACTGGATGGAAAGTGATCCCTGCAAATTCAGGGCACGAAATCAGCCTGTGTCGAGAAAATATAACTCTGAAAGTATTGGGCATTTAGGTACAAACAGAACTGAGGTGAATTTAATGTAGTATACAAGGTGATGAGGTGGATACCAACCCAAAAGGGATCGTATCCTTTTCTCTACAAAATAAAATTTACAAGTTCTGTTAATATGGAAAATGTTGGGGGAAATGCCTGATGAGAAGACAAATCAGTAGCGTAGGTACTGTTTTATGTTCTTTATATAATTTTGCTTGAACTGCTAGATCACTTTGGTTTGCTGGAACCAAGAACTTGTGTATGTGTTCCTGTAAAGTGCAAATACTTAACTTCAATGAACAGAAAACGGCGTTTATGCTACTAATGGAAAATGTAACTTCTAAGCCTAATCAGTGTATAAAGCAACAGTTTGAGAAGTGTTTACTGGCAACTTCTATTGGAAAAGGGAAAAACCCAATTCTATAGCCAAATGCTCTCTCTGTTGTTTTCTCCGTTGTTTCTCACTGCAGAGCACATTCTGCAAGATCAATCTGAAGAGCTGCTGAAAATTTCCATCGATTCCATCCTAAGTGTTGACTCTGGCAGAGCTGACCCTGCTCAAGCAGGAGCCTGGACAAGAGTCTTCCCGAGGTCCTGAACCATCCCATGATCCTATAATGGTTTTAGATACGGGTAATATAATATCTGTGCTGTCCAAACACAAGCTACATCATTTCTACTGAGGATTTTTATACAAGTCATCCATTATTTGAAGTGATCTGTAACTGTTTGTGTTATGAAAAGAAGGCTCACACTTCCTGCAGGCCCAAGATTCAGCATCTACTGGTGGCTGAAAAGGAGACAGAAAGATATAAATACAAATGTGGAATGGGGATAAAACAACAAAAAAGCTTCTAAAATATCACAATGAAGCGCTGCTTTTCAAAACATCTTTCTTCTGAGCCCTTCGGACAGTCTTAGCATAGACAACAAACACAAAATATCATTTAAGGCCTTGAAATACTGTAGGGCAGTTCCACTCGTAGCTCCACTTTAACATTTCCGAGCAATGCGTTATTTATGAAGACAGACACACACGCACACTTAAGTTTGGATTTGCAATTTAGCATGGGATTTATAAAAGCAGCAAAAGAGAGGGAGGGTGGTTAAATGAACTGAAGATCACCACGATGTTTGGTTAGATCATTAACCCGCCACAAAGAGCTTCCAGCAGAGAGAAGCTGAATAAGCCAGAAACTCCTGCATGGTGAACGACAGAATTCCTTCACGATTAGGAAGTTCAAGTACCACACCTAGCAGACACGTGTCTGTTTGTTAAATTTGACGGCTGCCGTGTGTCTGCCACGGGTTTCCCTCACAGGCCGGGTGTGATGTGGGCTTTGCTTCAGAGGTGGGTGCTGCGGCCTCCCCATGCCCGCTGGCCTGGGCCTGCAGGAGCAGCATCACATCACAGCCCAGGCTGACACCATCCATCAAAATGAAACATCGCCAAAGGAAAGGAAAGGAGGAAGGACTTAACAGCATGACCACATCTGCCTTATTTTTAAAGGAAGCAAGGGAAAAAAAAAAAAGAAAAAAAAATAATATCCAGCACACAGAGAAGCCTTGCCTCTATGGGAAATGTTTACCCAAGCCCCTCACCACATGAACTCTTCTCTGCCTTATCCAGGCTCTCTGCCAGGATGCCCTGGCCCATTTCTGCTCCTATGTTATGTGCTGCTGGCCCATGTGCTCCTTGCCTGGGGCAGCAACCCCTTGGCTGGACACCCCTCGTCCTGCTTCAGCGCTCTGCCCCTTACATCTGCCCTTCTAGGCATCCTAGGATTAAACACTCAACCCCTGGCTGCCTGTGGCTGTACCTAAATCCAGGCTCCCTCAGATGGAGGGCAGACTCAGCCAGAATGGAGTTTTTGTGCAGCTATTCTTCTGACAGACCAAAGAAATGGGCGCCAATAAAAAAAATATAAGTCTCCTTGATTTGGCCACTATCATCAGCTTTTCCATGACGGCTCTTGCATTGTCACGGCGACCTGGGAAGGCGAGGCGATGCTCGCTGCACATGCGGCAGCAGCAGCTCTGAAAAGCAAACACTGCTCACCACCCCCGTCATGCCTCCGCTTCTAACTTGTGCTCTCCAAAACTATTTTTCAGCACATCTGGGACTGGCGAGTCGACCCATCAGGCCCCATTTCCTCTCTCCGGAGGGCGGTTTTGCTCCCTTTCTTCCTCTTCCGAGGAGCCCCGGGGGACGGCCGGGCGGCAGGCAGCTCACCTGGCTGTCAAAGGCGCTTTTCTACCCACTGTACTGGAACCCGGTCCTCCCTCCTGCACCACTGGGGCCAACGCAGAGCCGTCGACATCCAGCCCTCCTCTGTCCCCTCTGCCATGGCTCTCACCGAGCACTGCATATGAAAGCCACAGTCCATGGCTACAGGGGAAAAGAAAATGCAAAAAAAGAGACAGTAGCTAAAAGCTACCTTTTTTTTTTTTTTTTTTTCTTTTTTGGCCTCCCCCCAGTAATCTTCACAAAACTTTCCTTTTTCTTCTGTCTCACTTTAAAAAGCCTTTTCATTGTGAAACTATCGGTTTGGTGGTATGACAGGTTTTTCATTGTCTATCCCTCATTCTGACCTTTCTGCCTCTCCCAGACAGATGATAGTGTCTGCAAGCTAAAATGTGCTTTTTTCATTTTTGTTTTAATCTGGCCAAGCATTTTTTACCCTTCTTTATTGACATCTGCTTATCCAGTTCTCAAGTACAATCAAACTAGCACTCTTTTCCATTTTTGATTTCATCTTTTTCCTAGGTCTCATCTGAAAATGACTATAGGAGGAATTCCATACTCAAAGCACCGCTCCCGGAGTGGTACCATGAGTTTTCCTGCCCATCTGTGGGATGGATCCTGTGCACACAATCCTCAGCTAGCTCCCCATTCTCCTTTTCTTAAAGAAAATGCAATTAAAAAATAACAAAAAATAAATAAACAGTCACTATTTTTACATGATTTGTGGTATTAACGTTAACCAAAACATGGGTTTAATTACAGACACAGAGATACAGTAGGAGGAACCATGTTGCTTGTATTTTAGCATGCAATATGCTTCATATAGGTTAGTGCAATGTAAACAGAAAAATGTTTCCTCAGATGAGAATGTTCGCTACTCAATATTTGTGACTAAGGATATGACTGCATATGGTAATTAACGCATAACTGTTTAGTTTAACCATGCAGTAACAGTCTGTTTTGTTACATTTATCTCTACTGTTAGAGTTTCTTTGAAATGTTTTCTACAAGATTAAATGTGATCAAAATATCTTTTATATATCTTTTATCTTCAACCTTTTCATTTTTTATTTTTATTTTTTTTTTACTTTCCCCAAAAATTATATAAACACATTTAATACAGTCGCTGTAAGCACACTGACATTCCATGCAGGTATTATAAAAATAAACACTTAAAAAGAAAAATTGAGGCCATTAAACATGATGCCTTATCTCAGGGGTAGCCAACCTTTTAGGATCTGGGGACTATTTGACATGGTTTCAAGGGCTGCATGCACATGCTGTCCTGAATCAAGCCCCATGGGATCCTGTGGCCAAGCAAACTTTGCAAACAAGCTATCCAGGCACTGCAAAGAAAATAAGATGGGCATGCAGAAGCGAAATTCGTAGAAAAAAAATGTGTCTAGAAACACTTCAGAAAGCGTATAAAGGGCAGATAAGCATAACAGAAAGGAAATGTTTCAGAAATCCAAGGAATTCAAGCAATGATCATACGACCGGTCCTCGAATATATCGCAAACACATTAATTCCACAGGAGCCCGGTGGCTGCCCGCCCGCTCGCCGAGGTGAGATCTAATGCACACACACTTTCAGCACTACCACAGCCCTTCAAAAGACATCGCTTTTTGCCTTTCTTCTAAGCCATCAGCACGTTTTTGTTAACCGTGTGAAAGAACGTCAATGTTGATCTCATTTTTACAACCCGGATGTCAGTGTTTATTTTATTTTTACAACCTATATGCTACCCATAAGAGACAAAAGAAGATGGTTTTACAGAGGAGCGGATACCTGCGGCTGCATCGCACACACCTGACAGGAGAGGTGGCGGCTGAGTACACGTAACAAAAGGGATAGCCCTTCACCAAACAAAGGCAGAAAGCACTTTCATGTCATTAGGTGAGTCAGGTTTTGGGATGACACCAGGAGGGCTACACACTGAGGAGCTGCCCGATGGATCGGCGGCTGAAGGCCCACAGAACCGCCCAAGCCCTCCTGGAAGGCCCTGGGCACAGCAAGGACGTGGCCGCCTGTAGGAGCAGAGATCTCCTGCATTAAACCTGCCCACAGGAGCTGTGAAATCCTGAATTAAACCTGCCCTCGGGGGCTGTGGCCTCCTCCATTAAACCTGCTGTGA